>NC_056735.1:124368080-124573080 GCF_019279795.1 Protopterus annectens
AGCCAAATAAACAAGCAGCATGCGGGTGGTCCCACGTCAGGCACTTCGAAGCCAGGTATTCAGATGTCATCAGGAAGACACTCCAGTCAGTCAAACTTGCCAGACATACTTCAGTTCAAGAAGGTTTTATTTTTAGCATCTAAGTGCTACTTAGTGGTTCTAAAATAGTGTTGAAAACAGGCCCCCAGATTTAATAAAATCCATTTAGGCATAGTGTAGAGCCCACACGGAAGGTGCCATGGCCGTATACGTGGTTCCCCCTCGATAGCACACCATGCATATTAATGATGGCACGTTACTAAGGGAGAGCCATGGAACACAGTCATTGAATTGGTGTAGGGAGTGTATTACTAACTGTGTCCGTGGATGAGTAACACACTACCTGCACTGTCAAAGTACATTATATCAATGTAGTTAAATGTGTTTGTTTTTTTTTTTTTACCTTTTTTTTTTTGAAGTTTGTGTGGCACGGCATGCAGCAATGGACATGTGCCAGACATCTAAAAATTGAAACAGGATACATTTAATTATTAATGTAAAGGTCAAGTTTAAGCATAGCTGAGCCGGTTTATGCGATGCGGCATGGTGCTCACCAGTGCTTAAATATAGCTGAGAGGTATATCTAAAAGTATGGTAGTATTCTACTTATGCACATAGCCAAATGATTAGAGTGACAGCATAGTAGGTGCAGGGTTTGAATACCCAGAAGGGTTATTACATATTTATTTTCCAAATACAAATTATACCAAGTATTCTTTACATCCTAATGTGCTGCACTCAGCTAAGCTCCACTAAGCCCAGCTACACCATGCCAAGCACTGTTTAAATAAGATCTGTTTCAGAACTGCTCAACACTAGATGGCTTCATGCAGCTCCGCTTAGCTGGCTTGCGCACTGCTAAGCATTGCTAAACATTATCAGTTTAAGCAGTGCCAAGCAGCATGCCACATTTTTAAATATTGCCCAGTGGCAGGAGAGGGTGGGAAAACAGGATATATTATTCTCAACAATCAGGAATACTGCCTAACCAGGTGGAGTTTGAACTGTGCAGTAACTATGGCAGGTGGTGGACAGGGTGCGAGCATCCAGGTGCAGCTATGGGGTATTCTAGAGTCCAGGATCATGGTTGGACTCTTAGTGAAAGACCATAAGGACCCGCTGCTGCAGGAGCAGTTCCAGGGCTCACAGTACAAGGTGGAGGCCTGGTACCAGCTGACACGTGATCTCACCAATGCTACAGCTATCCCTGACTCAGTTGAGCAGGTCCTTCACCACTATGACACCCGGGTCCATGAAGCTCAGCCTGTGAATGCCCCACAAGTTTGAAAGTACTGTTAGCATTGTTTTACCAAAAAGTAATCTGAATGTTGGATAGACAGGTATGCATAATAGTGTGCTTCTCTCCCTACAGCTGCAGAGGAAAGAGCTCACAACGTTGAGGCACATGGGGGACACCTGGCCAGGTTGCACCATGAGCATGGTGAGAAGGGATGTAACTTGCAATCTATAGTAATATAAGTAACAAAGACTAATGCATTATCCAGCAGTAGGTATATACAGTTTTGATTGTATTGCAATAAATGTGGTCATAGACCTGAACTGCAATAACTGACTACTGCTATATGTACTGAAATAAGCAGGGAACAGTAAAGCATTAACCTTGATAAAGTAAATTAAATAAAATTGTTTATCACAATAACAGTAGAATCACACCTGCATTACATTAACTGTTGTTCAATAAAAACTCAAAACTATACCAGTAAATGCATGAAGGTATATGCAATAAACTGCTGTGCAATGCTTGTGGAATGAGAGCTGATATTTCAATCCAGTAACAATATATTGTGTACACCTGCATTTTACTTAGTAATGTATAGGTTACCTAGTATCTCTGCCATGATTGCATTTCATGTAAGTGTGTCCAACTGTCACTGCAGTGTATGATAACACTGTAGTAGTAGTACCATGTCATAATTTGTTTCCAGGTGAGCTCTAGGAAGAAATCAGTCAGGAAGGTATCAACAGTGACTCAGTAGCTCAGTTTGTTAAATGCTCTGTACAAAGTACATGTTGCTACACAAAGACAAGGGATTGAATCCAGTTCCATGTACTAATAAGTATTACTGAATCAGATATGTTAGGATGACAGATATTCTCTTCACAGGGACTACTGGTAAATGGGTGAGGTAGCCCATATTATGTGTAAATAATTGTTTGTTCAGGTGCCACAGACTGTTAAAATCATTATCATGAATGTGTTATTTATGCAAACAATAAAGCAAATGGGTTGAATAATAACAAAATATAATAAAATGAAATAAATAAGATGTGTAATTACAGATATAATTCTCTCCACAGGGACACAGGTAAATGTGTTAGATAGCTCATATTTTGTGTAAATAATTGTAATAATTGTTTGTGCAGATGTCACAGACTGTTAAAATCATTATCACGAATGTGCTGTGTATGCAAACAATAAAGGAAACAGTTCTTATTATACCACAAAGAAGGACTCCGTAAGTTTGCAAGTTTATGGTACAACAATTTTATAAAATTAATGGTATTTTAGTTGAAACTAAGGGAATATACAATTGTAATTCAACAGCGGTGGTGTATGGAATTGAATGTCCATGTAAAAAGTTTTATGTGGGAGAGACAAAAAGAACATTAGCATGTAGGATTAAGGAACATGTCAGGGACATCTTGAAAAATAAGGAAACTAGCCCTTTGGCAGGGCATTTCCAAAAATATCATGGGGGTAATGTGGAGAATTTGAAGGTTACAGTGCTAGACAGCATTGAAAATATGATGTATTTAAATGATAAGTGTATAAAACAAATATTAAGGAAGAAAGAATTATATTTTATATTAAAATTTAATACACTTAAACCGAATGGTTTGAATTGTGACTGTTCATGGAAAAGTTTGTTGTAATAAGTGTATTTTCAAAATATATAGTGTTTTATGCATTTTATTATTTTTTAAAAAAAGTTGAATGATGTGGTTGATTGAATAATTGGATGCAATTTATTCATGAGAGAGTTGTAGGTGTTTAAAAGGGAGGGAAACTGTTTAGTGCAATGAATAATTTACTCTGTAAAGGCTATTTGCCGAGGCGCTAGAGAAGAAAACTGAAGTGTGTTTTTTGTGTTCCTTGTGTTATTGGATGTAACTACATCTTATTGGATTAAAGCTCTCTACAAGCTGCCACGGAGTCCTTCTTTGTGGTATAATAAGAACTGTTTGTTGGTGCTTTGTGGTTTTGCAATAAAGGAAACAGGTTCAATAATAAAATATAATAAAATAAATGATGTAACATGTAATCAAGGTATGACTGTATTCCTGGAGTATCTTGTAAAGGTCGATGCACTCAATTACTGCATGTGATGCACATGTCCCCTGCAGTCACTGCTATTAGGTATGATCCCCATGCCTGCCAAGCACAGTATGATAGTGGTGCACTCTCTGTACTGTACACATGCATGTCTCTCAAGTGTCATGCTGTCAGGGAATGTAATTGCTGTTGTGTAATCCCTCAGTCACAGAAGTATCATTGACATGATTATTTGACAATATCAAATTACTAGTACATTAGCCCACAGTACTCCTTGGTAGTTATATAGGTCCACTTGATGTGCAAGTGTTCTTTGTAGTTGTGTACCTGCAGATGTTACTGCTTGGTCCATAGTGTCCCATGCAGATAGCTTGAGAGGTATGTATGCTCTACAGCAGCTATAGGGCACATTTACACATAAAGAAAGGACAGACCTGTAGAGTAGATATCAATACTATTGTCAGCTATATAGCCCATGATAGTATTAATGGACTGTATTTCTCTCTCTTCCCACCTCCAAGAGGTACTTTATCTAATTGTTCTTATTTATGATAATTGTTTTATTGTCTAATTGTTGTGGGTATATACGCAGGTGGTGTTTTATGTAATGGTATACTCCTTGAAGGCTTGTTTTGCCGGGAAGTCAGAGGAATAAACATATGGATTTATATCTTGTTTAATTACCTATTCTGCTGGCCTTATGCTGTAACTGTTACTGGCATGCTGTTAATATACTGACTGTTCTGTTATTTATTGCTGTGTTTCACATAGTATGCATTTAACTGTAACAGGGTTATTTACAATGTTCTGGTATGCTTTTATTACTAACAATGGTTTTCTTCATAGCTCACCTATGTTTATTGATCTACCCGCATACCTACAGCACATCGGGTATGCCAGTTTCTGGTGATCTGCCTACCCTACCTCAGCCAGCCATGGCACCTGGTACCAGCTATTCTGGGAACCAAGCCAGTGATGCCTCCTCTGCTGGCCCTGCACCATCTTCAGGTGGAACCTGGGAATGGGGCCGGAGGGGGGTTGTCACCCTGGATCAACTACCGGCCATGGTATGCAGGATTTTTCATAGGAGCAATGAACATCACCTGTGCCAGACTGAGGACAGACTGGACAACCTGGTGGGGCCAGAGCACCATGGTGCCCAGCCTCCAGCACTGCCACCTTTGGGGCAGTGAATGAACAGTGTTGACTGCCTTTGGCTGAGGATCTCAGTCATGCTGCTGCAAACTGGAGGCACATGCACCTCTGATTCCACAACACTCTCCCCATCCAAGGAGTTTACTCCCCTCAATTTATCACACACTGCCCCTGTATGCTGTCTTGTCTGTCTGCAAATGCAACCTCTCCTACCCAATGTACCTTCCCATATGTACCTACATCCCTTCCACAACATTCAACTCTCTCCTTAAAAAAGGGCACCTGTTCCACAAAAAAAAAATATTGCTCCATACATAGCTCTCCATTTCACAGGCATGTCCACTGGATGCAATAAATTAGGTCCATTTGGCATGACAACACATTTCTGTTGTCCTCACTCCTCTCTCTGGTGTTTGAGGGTCCACATTCTTGTACAAAATCTATAAAGATGCACAGCTGTTGCTGTACAAGAAATAGAGAGGTATGGTCCTTTTTTACACCCATCCTGCACATCCCTACCTGCCTGTCAGTATGTTTTCCCCCTATTTGCCCCCATTTTACCACTTTAGCTGTATGCTGAGCTACCTGCTACAGACCTACCATACCTCACATCCCCAGGACAAGGGATCCAGACAAAATCATACATAAAGGGACGGGGGGGCAAAGGTCCAGTAACAGGGAAATGTTGCACAGTTTGCCCCTACAAAGATAGTGAGCTGATAGAATAGCAGCTACTGCATCAGCATGCAAATTCTGACAGGTATGACATCTAACACTTATATGTCCCCCCCCCCTTACTGACCTCAACGCACAGTGTTTAACATTAAACTAAGATAATTACAATGCCATGGGACAATGGTCAAACATAGCATGCAAAACTGTTGACATACCTCACAAATCTCAACAGTGGACAGTATTTGTACCTACCCTCTGTGATGCTGTAGTCTCCACACATCACTAATGTCGATCTCAAAGATTAGGAAAGAAGCCAAGGCCTACAAGAAGGCTGTACATGTTGCACTGTGGAGCCATGTCATTGGATAATGGAAGTGCAAATCAGCTGTTGTGGATGCAGTTAGCAAGTCTGAGCCACAGATCGGTGCACAGGCAATTACCTGTTAACAAGCATTATCTACAAAAGACAATCAAATGCCTATGGGAAACAGGTCTGCATATTGCCTTACCAAGACAGACTATGATTAAGCAAGACTTGTCTTGAGGATTTCTTCACAAAAAGATTACATCACTTTACCAGGTATGTCATACATATACCATATAATGGGAAGCAGATGGGATGAAGGAGGTATGGGGAGCAGAGATTACAACAGTATGCCTGTATTACATCCATGGGAATGAAATGTTGGGGAGAGGCTGCTGTCCAACAGCTACAGTCAGGCCTCTCAACTGTGCCTGCTGTGAATGAAATCACAGCTGTGGCCCTCTTACTCCCTCCTACAACGGTCTGCCCCTGTACAAAATCTAGTCGATTATGAGTTAGAAATATTGACAGTAAATAAGATTGTGCATAGCTGTAATATCACATGATGTACTGTTATTCAGGTCCTCTCAGTCTGTGAATGTCACACAGGAATAGTTCAGACATTGTAAAGGTGTCCCTGACTGTCCCGATGTACTCTGGCTAGGTCATTGCTTTGTTGACAATCATACCTCATCACTTGAGAGTTATGGTTATCATAGCCTGCAACCCTCTAGCCATTATTAGTGGGGGGGACACAGGCCCAACCTCAGTGACAGAATGTAAATATTGGCCATACAAAGAAATACTATGAATAGACTAACAGATATTACTGTAGCATAAGTGTATTCTGAGGGGTCTGGCATATGAGAGCCAGGTTCTCTATATTCTGACATCCATCAATTATTGGCCAACTGTTTGTCATACTTCCACATGTATGCACCAAAAGGACCACATATATCAGGCACATGTACACATTATGCAAATATCTGTGTACTGGAGAGGTATGATGCCTACAGGGAAGATATACTACAGCAGATTTGCATTGCTGTCTGTCATTGTGGCACACTGGTGTTGCTGGACTTTCCACATATAGTTGTAATAACACACATCTGTTTGTCTGATAGTGGCTGTATGACATAGTAGTAGGATTTTTCCCATAGGGGACACACCACAGTAGACGGCATTGATGGATGTGGAGATATACAGCAGACTCTATCATGGCACATAGGGACATAACCAGTATTGCTACTATGTTGGTGATAGACACACATATAGTGTGTTGATAGACTGTGGGGGTATGATGTGGGAGGTAGCAGTGGATATTGCAGGCCATTTCAGTTGTGCAAGATCTGTCGATAGTGGATGCCAACATATCTTGTCCTGTGATGCGTTCCCCTCTTATTGTCTTTCAGGAAGGATGTATCAGAGGAGGCAACCACTATTTTCAGCAACTGAAAAGAATGTTATCCTGGATGGCCTCAGACTACTTCATAACATTCTGCTGTCCAGGGGTTGCCAGCATTGTGAAAAACCTGCAGCACTGTGGGCTGACCTCATCATGGCAGTCAACCATATAGGCCAACAGGACAGGACCTTCGAGCAGGTCCGACATCGGGCTACAGGTATGGACAATGCTGCATGGCAAAGGGCAGCCATTGTGGACAGGGACCGTGCTGCCTCTGGTAGAGAGCCTGCAGCAAAACAACCACTGTCAGCCACAGAGGAATTCCTGTTGAACTTGGTAACAACCACCAGCTCACAAGCATCCATAACCCCATACATCCTGGAGGTGGGTGCCACAGTATCCACATCAGAGGACTATCCAGGTAAGCTTCCTGTGTTCATCACTATAATACTGTATCAGTCATTGTGGCATCCTCTGCATACTAGTACATGGGTTTCAGGTCTATTTGCATTGTGGCGAAAGTTTGATTTTAAAGCACAGTTATGCACACATATGCAGAATTTCAACAATGTAGGCAGTATCACATTTGCCACTATACATGTGGCTATATGCACATATTACCCTGTAATAATGACACATTTGGTATTGCTGACAATACCTCTCTCTCACTTTTCCATAGGTCCATCAGGTGTGGGTGGAGTCCAAGGTCCTGTACCTGGTAAGTGTGATATTCTTGTTTTACAGATAATATATACCCAAAGAATGCTAAGGTTTGCCAGTTTGACCTAGGCAAAACTGTTATGCTTAGCCAGAGTACACTAGGTTGTATGTTCAATTGTGGATCAGTTAACTTGAGTGCATTGAATGGGTAATCACAATCATGTATTTGCAGGAACATTAACACATTTGCACTTAATGTTGTGAAGGACTATGCATCTTACTATACAGGGGGCAAACACTCACAGATTCCTGTTCACGCACAATATGGAAATGGTACATACCTGAGGCAGTGATACTATAACTGGCATAGTATGGTCACGAAGGGTGCACTGTGTTTTAGGGGTAGGTCTGTCAGATACACTGACATATTGCTTATCTTACAGGTGTATCGTACTGGCAACATTAACCGAATTGGCAGAAGTGCATGTTATAAAGGCCTGTCTTGTATGTGTATGTTATGTGTTTGTGTGTTGTGCATGAGATCAGAAATAAGATGTGTGATGTGCAATGCAGTTGTGGCTCCTCACATGTATGTGTCTGTGTGGATTACCATACATAATAATGCAGGCAGTAATGTACTTATCTTGTCTGCCTCCTCACAGGTGAATGTGGGGGTTGGAGTATGTTCCCCTGACAACCTGATGTCAGTGTCTCATCGGACTCTGATGGTGATGTTGGCCATAGTAAGGCACAGGTAGGTTGTTGGGAACTGAATCTGTCCCATGGGTTGACATCCCACTTCCTCCCCCATTGTCCCCGCACACAGTCAGTATGCCCATACATGCCCAGTTGCCTGAGGCCACAGATATTGAACAGTCAGAGGGTGGTGACATCGAACAGAACAGTGTGGCAACTATGGCATCAGTGGGTGAAGACACTGGCCATAGCCAGAAAGCTAGTGAGGTCCCACACAGGCAGATTGACAGGGGTGCTCAGAGGAAGACTGCTGCCCATCCATCATCTATCACATGTGTCACATGACAGTCACCACCACATGTTTTTGTCCATCATGGAGGCACAGGAATAATCCAAGCACAGCACCAGATGGATGCCCAGGATTATGGATGCAGCACAGTCTAACATCTGTAATTGTCTCCACCACATTGATGATGCTGTGGATCATTTCACTGATGTAGTGGACAGATGGTTGGCTGAGACAGTGTCAGTGTTTCACCGTAGGTTGGCTGTACTGGAACATCTGGTTGGAGTAGGACATCGAACTCCTAAATGTAGGTCAGCAACACCATCTGCTGAGAGTCCACGTTGCCATGCACAGTCATGCTCCCATAGTGGCAGTGCCTCCAGCACTACAGAAGGGAGTGTGCTGTCCACACCATGACATGGCAGGTCATGGGCACAGGGTCCTGGCTGGTCACTTGGGGGACATGGGCCCAGCAGACAGCAGTCACCATCAGCTACTAGCACCGCTTTTGACCCTGAGCATGGTGGTGCCAGTGCCACTCCCGGCAGAGCCAGCTCCCATGAGCATGTCTGGAGACAGTGAACTCTCCATTCTGCAATGTATGGTCCACAGCTGTCCAACATACACATGTGTAGGGCTAGCACTGGACTTGACTGTGTACCTGCACACACTCAAATATCACTGTCACATGCAGGTCACCAACAGACACACAGGGCACCACTCCATGGCCCACCTAACCAGCACCCCTTCATGACTCACACACATGCTGTCAAAAGTTTGGCACAGCCTAGGCCTGTGGTGCCCCACACCACACCCTGTGCATGTGATGATACCTGTGCCACATCACTGCCATTAATGCAGGGATATGCAAATACAATATCTGGTAGTATATATTAGACCACTAAGTATTTATTGCATGCATGTGGAGCTTATTTGTCATTAGATTGTCAGCCAGTTCTATTAAGGTGGATGGCATTGGCAGGCCTTGTAAAGGAGGCCAATGGGGAGGTTGACATTTAGTCACAGGGCTTTAAATGTATAACAATTGCACAGAGATAGGCGATACAGACATGTGTACACTGCTGCAAGGGAATGTATTTATGGACACACACAGGGTTTCCTATTGTGAAATTAGAATCTCTACCTATCTAGTAGTATACACAATAGTACTACATAGTTATTGCATGTGCCACAGATTGTCAGACAGTGGTGTTAAGGTGGATGACATCAGCAGGTGTTGACAGGGAGGCCAATGTTCAGGAGGACGCTAGTCATAGAATCATAAAATGATTAACCATTGCACAAACATAGGTCAGATGGGCATGTCTGTACTGCTGTAAGGTCAATATCTATACAAACAAGGTGGCTGAAGTGAGGTTAGGATTCCTACCTATTTACTATTACACGCTATAGCTCACAGTACTTATTGCATGCACCACTGGTTACATCTGTTTTACATGTGGCTGTAGCCACAGCACTTGTTGACCATGCAAAGTGACCTTGTATTACACAGCATGAGTGGCCTGAAAAGTGGACCTGCTTTATGCTGTTAGTGTACCTAGTATCTTAGCAGTGGGGTACCTGTTAATACCCCTGCATGTATCATTTTTGCTATGTTTGACCAGTTGCAGTTTATTAGGTGGACAATTGGCCAGTGACAGTATGGCCTGTCCAAGTCCTGCATTGAAGACATTACACATTACACCACCTGCCCACCGTTGTCTGTCTACAGGGTGACATTCCACAGGCACAGGGTTCCGTGGTTGGGCAGATTCTATCATGATGCAGCCTTGGTCTGTTACCATCAGACAACTGTTGTGTGTGTAGGTTCAGATAACCCCAGCATTCTGCATGTAAGTGTGGACATTTGTACATCTCCACACATAAATACATATATCTATATATATAGGGATGTAACTGTAGCTGTGACTATGTGTTATGTGACTGTGTTATAATAATATATGTGGAGGGTCTCTTAATCACTCCACATTTATGTAACTCTCTCTCTCTCTCTCTCTCTCTCTATATATATATATATATATATATAGTGGAGGTATTGTGGTTATGGAACAAAGGGTTTACACTGAGAAAATGCTGACACATTTATACAGTGAAAGTTATGAAGAAACATCAGTCAACAAGCTTAATATAGCATATAGAAACATTGACATCACTTTGAATGATTTGTTAATTGATGCTCAAATTATTATTAGTGAATTCAACTTTTAACAGCAAAAGTCACCCAGATACCGACAATATTCGGTATCCCCAAAATCCACAAAAATATTGCTGACCCCCCTTTGAGACCCATTGTTGATGCCAAGGCATCAAATACATTCAATTTGGCAAAGTTTGTTGATTTCCATTTAAAAAACGTTTTGGAGAAATTTCAGCATGTCCTAAAGGACTCATGGGACTGTCTTAGTAAAATAAAAGATAATCTGTATTGTGAACATTTGATATTTGCCACTATCAATGTTAAGGATTTGTTCACTGTTATTCCCCATGATATAATATGATATTCCAAAGACATGCATCTGGAGCATTTCTCCCCAGGCCTCCGCTGAAAACAGGCTCTGTGGAACCTAGTCGGACATTCCCGGTCAACAAATGTTAAATAAATTAAATAAAAAATAAAAATAAAAAATAAGTACACTGTGGTTTTATGATGTTTTATGTTCTATCACCACCTTGGGTCATGATAGGATTTTAATGTTTAGAACGCTTATGGACTTAATTCTTGACCACAATTTCATTGTGTTTGAAAATCAATATTTTAAACAAAAAGTGGGAGTGGCAATGGGGGCAGCATGTGCCCCCTTATTTGCCAATATTGTTTTAACACAATGGGAATGTAATGTTGTGTTTAAGAATGATTTATTTAAGTTCTGCAAATTTTATGGCCGATTTTTGGACGATATCCTTATATTTTGGGAAGGTTCACAAGACTGTCTAGACAGGTTTTTTGACTTTTTGAATGAAAGTACAACCTTCCTGTCTTTTACTATGGAAGCTTCTATTGACAAAGTTCATTTTTTGGACTTAGAAATTAAAAAGGATATTGTCAACCAATGTTTTAATTCGACCATTTATAGAAAGCCCACCTTTTCCAACACTCTTTTACATTTTGACAGTTGTCATCCCCTTCACCAGAAAAAATAACTGGTGAAGGGACAGGCTGTGAGGTTGGCAAGGATGGTAAGTGATTTTGAACAATTTATAGAGGAAATTGGGACATTGAAGTCTATGTTGTTAAGAAGGGGGTACCCTAATTCATTCATTGACCCTATATTACAGGAAGTTACTAGAAAAAGAATGGATGGGCACTGTTTCTCTATTAGGAATCAATATTGAAGCTATAGTTATTCATAACAAAGTGGGTGCTGCTACTAATCAGGATCCCGAAGTAATGGAAAGGGGGTTTAACCGGGCTATGATTATAACATTCAGCCCCTTGTTCAAAGACATAAAGGAGGTTATTAACAATAATTGGTGTATTTTAATGGATGACGAGGAACATAAAGAAAAAATGGGACATAAGCCATTGGTGGTGTACAAAAGAAATTCCAACATAAAGAATATTTTAGAAAGGAATACATATAGAGGAAGGAGAGGGAGCATGAGAAAAATGTGGGCATTGCTCACAATGTTGCCATATCATGGAAACAGATTCTATTTACATTGAGAGGTATGGTGAAGTAAAACTGAGACAAAAGTTCAACTGTTTGACCAAATGTTTAGTGTACATAGCAATTTGTCTGCAATGTGCAAGGTTTTACATTGGAAAAAACTAAAAATGCTCTCAATAAGCAGATATATCAACATATGTATGATATACGTAAAGTTAATTTGAGCAATGCTTTGGCCAGGAATGTGTTTAAATGTAGTGGTCACTCTTTTAGATTTTCTGGTTTGGAACAGATTATTGACAAAGACATGAGGGGTGGGCCAAAAGACATGTTTCTGGAATATAGAGAATTAGTGTGGCAACTCCGGGTTAATGCAACGGCCACCCCTGGTCTCAACGAGACCATGTCTATTTCTAGCCTATTGAAACTAAAATCTGAGTTTCACATGTGACCACCTTTATAGTACCTTTACAATCTAATGGCATTATTAATATCTTTACATATATATATATATATATATATATATATACATATATATATTTTTTTTTTTTTTAATAACAGCTTACTTTGTTTAAGAGGGGTTATTTAGTGTTCCATCTAGGCACATGAATTTTATGTATTCATTTATGGTCATGTGTATGAATTTTATATCCAGTTTTGCACATTCCTATTTATTTAGGTTTACTGTATAAGCTTAACCAAATTTGCAAATCCACTAAATGTATTTATTCATATATTTATTCATTTATTAACTTATTTTGGTCATTTATCATCATATTTATTCATTTTCACTTGAACTTGTTAATAAAATGTTGTTTCATCAGTAGGGAGATTTACAGAATATAATATTACATACTTGCTACTTCGATATTTTAAATCAACTTAATTTAATTTGATTAATTTATTAATGAAGGGGAGTGTTTATGTGACCATGTGATATGGTGAAGGGTATATAAGCACGTTAATGTGTTTTAATGGGACTTCTGATGAAGTCTGAGGCTTAAGGCCAACAAATGTGCTAAAACTAATAAACTGGTTGCTGTGGATATATCATTTGTGTTGCTTGCTTCCATCTACGTGCAATGTGTATATATATATATATATATATATATATATATATATATATATATATATATATATATCAAAATATATATATATATATATATATATATATATATATATATATACATAGAGATATATATGTACCACATACTGATATATAGGGTAATCATATGTGAGGGGGATAAGGAGAGACAGATATGTATACATAGCTGTCTGTATGCACAGACACATTTTCACATATCAGTTCCTTATGCAGATGAGGTATCAGACATAGGCTCAAGTGCAGAAGCATGCCCGGTGTGACTGCAAGTACTTACAAGTTGACTCCAGGCCAAACCTACTTGTACTCCAGTCCAGGATTTTGTGTAGCAGCCAATTGGCTGCTGTACCTGCTTCAGCACTCCAGCGCCTCCATGATATTTTGTCCAAGGAATTTTCCAGCTGCGTGCTGAATGTAATATAGGTCTCATACCTATCAACTGTACAGATTGTAATAGAATGTGCAGAGTTTTGCATCATATGTATTTTACATTGTACATAGCATTGTGATTTTCTGGTACATTATTGGCAAAGCATTATAGATTGACATTAGGAAATCCTGACGGACATTTGAGTTACTGACTCCATACACATCAGGGAACCCATGTTAATACATGACCTGTTATTCTCTGAACTTTCTACATTTGTCTGGCCAGTAGTTAATCCGTCTCCTTATATTTGAGCTTTTCTCCCACTACTGCTCATGGCTTTGTCCAGATTTCCTGTTCGAAGTGGTTGTAGGTATGATGTTACTGGGGTACACGATGTAACACCACACACAGGGCGACAGTCTACATACCTCTCACTCTACATGTTTTTGCAGGATGTCCAGCATTCCGCCCCATATGTCTGCTCTGTTCCTCATTCAGTTGTGCTTTTCCAGAATATACTACTAAATGGAGCCCACTGAATTGTTGTAAGTACTGACACAGTTACGTGATGGCCTTTACATCCTGCTGCTAATCTTATGTGTTGCAATCTGCTGTTATACTAGCCACCTACTAGGTGACCCAGAGCATGTATAATGTCTGTACATTTGGCCCTCTGTCCCCCATTGTCTTTGGCTTTGCCCAGATTTCTTGCTGTAACAGATTGAGACATCTTGACAGTCTGTGGAACTCTTACTATATGAGTATCTCACATGCAAAAGTTGTAGGTGCAGCCAGCTTCAAACCAACACCCTCAACCATGCTAATGTACTTAGCCCAGTGAGCAACACCAGACACTGAAAAGTGAGGTTTAAGCCCTCACACTATCAACAGAAAACAGACATACACTGTAACCCCTGCTGTGACCCCTGAGTTTTGTAGAAAATAGAACATTTGGCCAAGTTCTTTGCGACGGCCCTGGGATTATGTGCTCCGCTGATATATCCTTGCAAACATACTGTTACTGCAGTTGTATGGGAACACTTATGTGTTGGGGATAGTGGACTTTGGCACTGACAGTCGTGCATCTGACCTATGACCCTGCTGCTTGGCATTTCCCTTGCATACTGCAGTGGGTTTTTCAGCCATGTGGCCTAATGCATATTATGGGACACTCAGTATTGGACAGAGTACTTGTTGTCCCATTTAGCTGTCACTTCTCTGCAAGTAGCCCAGCAGCCCATTCCATTCCCTTGCATACATGCAGCAGGTCCATACATATGCTGCCATAGTCTAGTGCCCAGTACATTTTTTGTATAGGAGAGTGGCTTACCCTGTGAATGCAGTGGTTGAGAGACCTCTATTTCAGGGGTGACTCTGATGCACATAGTACACAACCAATACATGGTAAGGTACAGGTTATGTGGTGTGGCTGGCATCCTTTTTACTATGTATGCGAGTTGGAGTAAGGTGTCAGTCCTTAGGACCCTTGGTTGTCAGTGTATGTGCTATGGGTTGCCTCTTTTCCAAGGCCAGAGCATACTAGGCATGCCTATATCTGCCTACAGGTGCAGCCTCAGGGGGTTCCTCCTCTGAGTCCCCCTGTGGGTGTGGCTGTGGGGACCTAGGCACTTGTGGAGGGCTGTGTGTCCCTTCCCTGTGATGATCCTGCCACAGCTGTTTCCACAGGATCATATTTTGTAGCATGGCACATACTGTGAACATATGTGCACATGTGGCTGGAGAGTACTGCAGGGCTCCACCAGATATATTGAGGCACCGGAATCATGACTTGAGCAGCCCAAACACTATCTATGATGTTCCTAGTTTGTGCATGTGCCTCATTATGGCGTTCTTCTGTGGGTGTGTGTGCATTTCTGATGGGTGTCATCATCTACGGTTCTAGTGCATAGCCAGCACTCCCTAGTAGATGGTCATATGTGCTGTCCCCCCTAGCAAATATCTGGTACAGTTATGATACATGCCAGATATGAGAGTCGTGATAACTGCCAGGGCTGCCAGCACACACATTCATGATAATGCCTGGGCATTGCACATGACCTGGTAGTTGATGAAGTGATACCCCTTGTGGATGACATAGACTCTACCCTCCTCACCAAGTGGTGCTTTGATGTGTACATGAATGCAGTCTATGGTACCCAGTACCTCAGGGTAGTGTGGCTGCACAGTAGAAGAGATGCATACATCTGGCCATCTCCTCAGCTGTGCGGGGTAAATAAATGTGCTCAGTGGCATGTGATAGCATGGCATCCAGGAACTGGTGGAATTCTCTGGATGCTGATGCCTGTGAGACCCCCATCATGTGCACATTTGGTCTTTAAAAAGTACCTGTAGCTAGTATCCTAAGGGCTACACATACCTATGTTTCCACTGGGATGTGTTCCCATCTGTTGGCTCTGGGTCTGAGTTGAGCATGGCAGATCTCTATGAGTTCTTGTAGTATGTCCCTGTCCACCCTGTAGAATTCTAGAATCTCCAGCTCATGTAGCTCCTGGAAGGTTTCCCTGGGCCTGAACACTTTTCTCCTTCTCAGTCTAGGCTTATTGGCAGCAGCAGAAGCATCAGCACTGACTTCAGCATGTAGCACATACAGATGTAGCAGAGCAGCAGCAGCATCAGTACTGACCTCAGCATCCGGCACATACAGATGTAGCAGAGCAGCAGCAGCATCAGTACTGACCTCATCCTCTAGCACATACAGATGTAGCAGAGCAGCAGCAGCATCAGCATTGACCTCAGCCTCTAGCACATACAGATGTAGCAGAGCAGCAGCAGCATCAGTACTGACCTCAGCATCTAGCACATACAGATGTAGCAGAGCAGTAGCAGTATCAGTACTGACCTCAGCCTCTAACACATACAGATGTAGCAGAGCAGCAGCATCAGCACTGACCTCAGCCTCTAACACATAAAGATGTAGCAGAGCAGCAGCAGCATAAGAACTGACCTCAACCTCTAGCACATACAGATGTAGCAGAGCAGCAGCAGCATCAGCACTGACCTCAGCCTCTAACACATACAGATGTAGCAAAGCTGCAGCAGCATCAGCACTGACCTCAGCATCTAACACATACAGATGTAGCAGAGCAGCAGCAGCATCAGCACTGACCTCAGCATCTAACACATACAGATGTAGCAGAGCAGCAGCAGCATCAGCACTGACCTCAGCATCTAACACATACAGATGTCGCAGAGCAGCAGTAGCATCAGTACTGACCTCAGCCTGTAACACATACAGATGTAGCAGAGCAGCAGCAGCATCAGCACTGACCTCAGCATCCGGCACATACAGATGTAGCAGAGCAGCAGCAGCATCAGCACTGACCTCAGCCTCTAGCACATACAGATGTAGCAGAGCAGCAGCAGCATCAGCACTGCCCTCAGCCTCTAGCACATACAGATGTAGCAGAGCAGCAGCAGCATCAGTACTGACCTCTGCATCCGGCACATACAGATGTAGCAAAGCTGCAGCAGCTCCTAGCCTTCTCTCAGTTAAAATTCCCAAGTCTGTACTCCAATGGTGCAGAGTATGGGGTAAAAATCTGATTGTAGGGTGCCTGCATACTTTATAGTGCTCTGCTGCAGATTCCACCTGCCAAGTACATCACTGAGGGGTTTTAAAGGCTCAGTTTAAATTGAACAGGGGTCATCAGTAATTTATACATGATTGGCTTTTCCAGAAAATTTTCTAGCTTTTTTTTAATAGCCATCCCTGCTAAGCACTGAGGTGCAGCAAGCAAACCCGAGCCACAGATATAAACAATGTTTAGCACTCAGTGAACACACCCCCATTGAAGTCCACACTCAGCACAGTAGCATGCCATGCAAACACTCTCAAAACAGCTAAAACACATGCCCTGAAGCTAAACAAAGCTTAACAGCACTGGAACCCTCCGCTTAGCTGAGAGGCGTGCTATGCAAACAGGCACTGCTGAGCTCCAATGTGCTTAAACAGATAGTGACATGCCCCTTTTGCTGTCAGCTAGCTCTCCTGTGGACACCAACATGGTTCTTAGGCTACACGGATTTTATCTATGGACATGGAAACCCATTTTTGCTATTCAGTAAACCCAGCTCATTTGCATACAGATCCATGCACACAACCTGGGTACTGCATTAATCATGGGCCTGCCTCCATAGCAACCATAGAAATCTACCATTGTACATACTCCATGCAAGACCCTCTAATGCATTATTCTCACATATTTATTATAGTCCATTTTTACACTTTTCAATATCTTTTTTCCATAACTGCATGTTTGTGCACTGCTGTATGAACACAGGGCATAGTTTTGTACATATATGTGCCTGTTATGCCATTTCTCACCTTCTAACTGGGCTTTTACAGCCCCTGTTCACTTTTTTATTTCTTGTACATGGAAATATTCCGTGGACACTTCAGACACCAGCACAGGGTCTACAGGACTACCTATCTGCTTGCTGGGTTGCTCCAGCACCCTCATTTGTACAGAATTCACCTGCTTATGAGGTGATTTGCATGTCATGGACACTTCCATGTTTGCACACTTGTGCATGTCCCTCAGCTCCATTTACTTTATTGCACGGCTGCTTACTTCCATGTAAGCTCCATGCCACAATGCCTACATGTAAAATTAATCCATGTAGGCTTTATTGAATTTCCTCTAGGGTTTTTATTGCCAAGTGTGTCACTGGCAGGTATCCAATCAAGGTGTGTGGGTGTGTAGAGGGCTAGAGCCTTTATTCCAATCAAATGTGATATTAAGATGGCACCTGCCTCTTGGTTATGATTCTTTGTATAACAGTAACAGTTAAGCCAATCAAATCAACAGGAAATAACTCCTTATATAAATATGATGTAAATCTGTACCTGACGTCCTGCCCTTTTGATTCATTGTGTAATAGTAACAGTTAAGCCAATCAAATCTATAGGAAACAACTCTTCATTTAAATATTGTGTAAGCTTGCAAATGATGTTTTGCACTAAACATTTGTGGCACTTTCAGTATTCTTCATCTAGGATGCTAACAAATGTTAGTAAGTAATTAGAAACTTAAAAAAAAATAGTAAAAAGAACCTTAAGAAACCATATAAGAACTAAACTAAAGCAGTTCCATTGAAAAACACGTGGATGAAAATGGATAATGTTAAGCCTCATAACAGTTATGTGAAGTAATGTCCAACTGTAAGAAGAGAGATGTCTGACTGGATGAAAAGTAAAAACCTCCATTAGCCTTTATTATGAATACTACACAACAAGCAATTGGAAAAAAAATCTTGAACAGAGAGTCCAGTCCTAACAGAACTAATAAGTAGTGAGAACTATGACAAAAATAAAACTGAATATACCTCCAAGTCCCTCATACTGGATCATAAGAGAAAGCTGAAAGTCCTGTTACTGTCTTTTCAATGGTGTTTACTCTGGTCCAGTTTTACGAGGTTAAGATTCAAGATGATAGATTCTGTGGCATCTTGGTTTCTTCTGGGCCATCATTCAAACCTGCCAAATCACCTCCTTCCTCTCCAGTAGATCATTAAAGCTGCCATTTAAAGGGTTCTTGGGGACATGGTCCAGGATGTGGAATTTGAACTTGCTGTGTCCTGTGTTGTGCTTTGCATGCACTGTGAGAAGGCTTGAAAGATTGAGGTATCAGAGGTCATGTAGGTGTCTCACTGTTCTCATCTTTAATTTATTGACTGTCTTTCCAATGTAAAAGGATTTGCATTTAAAGCATTGTGCCCTGTACACATCCCCTGTGGTGATACAGTTACCCTTGATCAAAGAGGTAAATTCCTTTTGGTTGTTAGGACAGTAAAAGCTGATCTTTTGGCTCATATAGCAGCAGTATGAGCACAGTGGGTTACTGCATTGGTATGTACCTCCATCTGTTATGGACAGGGACCCAGATTTTTCTAGATAGTCTCTAACATTCCTTCCTGTCTTAAGGGTGAAGCTCAGTCTGTGAGGAAAGAATTGTCCAAAAGTATTGTCCTTAATAATAGTCCAGTTGTCAGGTATGGTTTTGATAGTAGCCTGGTAATCCAGAGAGTAGTTAAGTACTAGATTAAAGTCCCATTTGTTATTGAGACCCTGGGTGGTAGAGTGGTGATTTCTGTAGTCAGAAAATATCTTAAGTTGTCCCCTGATTCTTTTGTGCAAAAATGGGTGTTAGGATGTTTTTTTTAATCCTGTTGGAGTACCTCTGGCCAGGAAGTCCTTTTCCAGGTTTGTGATGTTTCTAGTAAAATCCTCCATTTCTTTTGAGACCTTTGCAATTCTCAGAGCCTGCGACTTAATAACATCTTGTTTCAGTCTATGGGGATGCATGCTCTTGTTTTGGAGTAAAAGATTTACCCTTGTTAGTTGCAGTAAAAGTCGTGACTAAGCTCACTTGTACCAGGGGTTTTGCTTATCATAAGATCGTGATACTTAACCTTTTCTTGGCTGTACTTTGTCATGAATCTGAGGAAATCCATGGAGGTGCTAATGTTGTTGATGAAGTTGTTAAGGTTGTCCAGATAGCTGCTTCAGATGATAAAAATATCATCAATAAAGCATAAATAGCACCCCATATGTTGAAAAACGGGGGAGTTGTATACCGTTTCTGCTTCCCATTTCCCCAGAGCTATGTTCACCAGGCTTGGTGCCATCCCTGCCACATAGCTATGCCTGTAGTCTGTTTGAAGATGGCATTGTTGAACCTGAAGTAATTATTCACAAATAAGATGGAAAGTAGGCATCCAGAAACTTCTGTCTTCCCTGGTAAGGTCACATAGTCCCTATTGTAGGCCTCAATCATGGCTCGAACGCAGTAGCTGTGAGAGAGTACTGTGTAAATGGAGTCAACATCTATGGTGACTAGAAATGATTCGCTGTTGATGGTGATATTCTTGATTTTCTTGAGGAAATACATAGAGTCTACAATAAAGGAGGGATTGTTTTCCACCAGGGATTTTATGTTGTAGTCCAATTCTATGGCCATTAGTTCCATGATACGACTAGTCTATATGGAGGGTTGGCTATGTTTTTGTGAGGTTTGTGGATCCCAAAGAACTGAGGGAGTCTTGGAAAAGGGACCATTAAGAAATCTGCAAGTTTTTCATTGATAAGTCCTTCCTCAAAGAGGTTGGTGATTTCGATGGTGATGTTACCATATGTGGCTGTGACTTGTTCCAAGTTTGTAATGTGGTAGAACCAGTTATCTCCAAGTAGGTTCTGGATATTTTGGTTGTAGATTTCTGTGTCTGTGACAAGAGTGCCCCCATCCTTACCCACTTTCATGACTGTCCATGGCTTGTCCTGGGGAACAGAGATGAGGGCATTTTTCTCCTCTTGGCTGATGTATATCCTTTTCTTTAGAGGTTTTTTAAAGAGTTTTCTGATATCTGATTCACATGTTTCTGGAAATGTGGTGATAACTGGGTTGGGTGGGGTACAGAAGTTATTCTGCCTTTTTCATGAGAAGGACATAGTTGTGGTGCCCACCTCTGCATCATCTCTCCTGTTGTCATGGAAGAATAGTTTAAGTTGCAATTTCCTTGTAAAATGTCTTAAAATGAGGATAGTATGCACTAATCTCCCCCTCTGATGTGGAACAAAAGTGAGGCCTTTCCTAAGGACTCTTAATTGGTTTTCATTGAGGGGGATCTGGGAGTGGTTCCATCTTTTGGTTAGGTTTTTTGGTTCTCCCTGGTGTGCCTCTTCTAGGTGGTAAAGTAGCCCTCTAGTGGGTTCCATAGATGTTTTAAGTCCCTCCTGCCCTCCCATGTCTTGTCTTTCTGTTGGGGTTGAATCTTGGGGGAATCCATTGTCTGTGGTAGGCAATGTTCTTGGGAGTGTAGGCCCTGTGGGCATGGTGTCTAGCTGTTGGTTGGTCTCTGTGTCATCATCCATCCGTTGTTCAACTTGGTCTGCTTCCAGGATGTTTGCTGTTCCTGTTGTGGTCTTTTGTGGGTAGTTGTTGGGTCTGGTGCTAGTGCTGCTCGACCTCCCTGAAAAACCTGTTGTGGAGTCTTGGAGTATCCTTTAAGGTTGTCCATCAGGTTGGGATGTGTTCCTCCCTTTTTCAGGTGAGGATGTCGGATGTTATCCTTGTAGTCTCTTTTGATCTTTCTGAGTTTTCTTTCCCTAACTTTTGTCTCAAAGGTCACAATCTTGTGGATGAATTGTTCATGTTGTAATTTCCTTGTAAAAAGTTGTAAATTGAGGATAGCATGCACTAAACTCCCCTTCTGATATGGTACACAAGTGAGTCCTCTTTTAAGGACTCTCAATTGGGCTTCATTGAGGGGGATCTGGGACCAGTTCCATACTTCAGTTAGCTTTTTTGGTTCTCCCTGGTGTGCCTCTCCTGGGTGGCAGGGTAGTCCTCTGGTTGAGAATTTGAAAAAATACAGGATTTTTATGGAATCTGTCATTTTAAGACAGTGAACTAATTTACCACTAAATGTATTTCTGCTTCCATTTATCATTTATATTTTCCACTTACATTTTTGAGTGTTCTGTGTCTAAAATATGTTTTAAATTTCAGTATATACTGATGCAGAAGAAGAAAATTCTAATGAAACTGTAGTAATCTCTGGAAATTACATTTAAAATCATGGTTCTAATTCCTGGATTTCATACCATGAAAATGGAATTTCATTTTTTTGTAAACTGAAAATCTTTGTCCTTGATGATTACTGGTCTGATCACAGCAGACTATTGGGGATTAATAACCTTTTCTGACCTGAATAAGAGAGCTTTAGTTATTAATTGGGCAAACTAGAAGGATTTCCTAACTACTGTATGTTCAGTGGTAGTCAAAGGCTGGGGAGTTGTTTACAAATGTGCTGAGATCTATGAAGTCAATATTAGTCTGGAGTGGTGCAATGTGTATACTGTAAGCTGCTGTCAACTTTTGTGTACCTATTGTGACAATGCTACACTTCCTAACATTTAATTTAAGCCAGTTTCTAATTCACTATTTATTAGCATGGTTTAGCCCTTGCTGTAATAGCATGGTATCTGATGCTCACCAAATGACAACACCAAGTTTGTAGTTATCAGTAAATTTAGATATCTTTCTATATCACTGCTACAGTATTCTGAATGGTAGGGATATAGTGCCTGTGGCAGCCCAGGGCTCAGCTAGTATACCAAAGCCTAACGTCTTGTATGCACCGCACATTACACTTATACTCCCTGCACAGAACGTAGGGCATAAAAGTGATGCATGGATGCAGCTACCCAGAACTTCTTTGCCACCACTCTGAATGCTATTATTGCTTATTGGTCTGAATGGCTTATTGCTGTCCAGAATATCTAGCTGCCAGATAAATGTCCTTTTATGGTTGTTTCTTTTTTTCTTCTTTTTTTGGTCTTGTATTTTATTTTGCTTACGTACAGTTCATGTCATCCAAGAAGGGAAAATGTCAAAGTGGGAGCAAGATTCCCCATAAGGATTATCACAAATGGTGTCTTTTTTGTTTGAGTGCTTCCCAGGACCATACCTCTTGTAGTATCTGTAAGGCATTTGTGCCTAAGACACTCAGAAGCCATTTGTCTTCCATGGCCATTTATCTTGAAAACAATGGCTTAAACATTTAGCCCAGGGTAACATGGCAGAAGACTTTAACCCTAAGATACTCCTGCTAGGCAAGAAGAAGGCCTAGGAGTCTCTGCTGGATTATTTAGCTGTCCAGCTCCTGCTGGACATCCATTTTGAAGTGGGTAATAGCTCTATAGGTCATTTGGTGTCTATGTCAGATTCCTCTGTTGCGGCCATGTCAGAGGCTGGCATGGATCTGTCTTTTTGCATATCCGCTGAGGCTTTGCAGACATCTGTTCTGGATGACAAGGGGGGACTGTGGTTAATTATCTCAGAGAGTCCTAGCTGAGTGGAGGCCAGACACTGTCACCCCTTTGCACAAAGGTGGAGCATCCAGTGATCTGGGAAATTATAGACCTATTAGCCTAACTAGCTTGATCTGCAAGACCATGGAACTGATTATCATGGACCTCATTAACAAGGACATTGACAATCTCCAAACATTCTATCCCACACAGTTTAGCTTCATCAAGTGGAGGTCATATCTGTTAAACTTGGTCGACTTCTTTGAGACAGTCACCAAAGCCATGGACAAGGGGAAGATGGTGCACATCATCTACTTTGACCTGGCCAAAGCCTTCAACACTATTCCCCATTTGGGCATAATAGATAAACTCTCTCAACTAGGCATCAATCCATATGTTACCAGGTGGGTAGCTAACTGGCTTACTGATAGAATCCACCTTGTCAAAATAGGGAAAGCAGTAGACCCGTAATGAACAGCGTACCCCAGGTTCAGTCTTGAGGCCTCTGTTATTTGGGATATACTTTTCTGAGGTGCATGCCAAACCAGTGGGCTATGGCTGACCAAGTTTGCAGATGACTGAAAACTGGGTGCTGACATCAATTCCCCTAGTAATGTGGGCATCCTCCAAGAGGGTCCCACCCAAACAAATGACTGGTGTCAGAAAAAAGGCCTCAAGCTGAATACCAAAAAATGCATCATTATCCGCTTTGTGGAGAATGACATCCCCACTAATTATCACATTAATAACAGTGTCCTAATCACACAATCATTCATGAGGGATTTGGGCACCCAGATTGATAGCAACCTGACTTTTGACCACCATGTTGCTTCCATTGTACAGAAAGCTTTCTACATGGCCCACCTCATATGTAAGGTTATGTCATCCAGGAACAAGGATGTCATAACATCCCTTTATTCTTCCCTTATAAGGCCCATTATTGAGTACAACACCCCGTTCTGTATGTACCTTTCAAAGCACATGCAGCAGCTGGAGAGACCACAGCAGTTCCTCACTAGGAAAATCCAGGTTCCCAAAAAATCTACCATACGCAGATAGGCTAAAAGCCCTATCCTTCTACTCTGTTTCATACAGACTTCTCAGAGGCGACCTCTGTCTGACATATAAGGTTATCTTGGACCTCGCCTCGATGGGACTGCTGCATATCCGCAAGTCACGCTCCACTCGAGTAACCCCCATGCACAGCCTCAACCTGGTCTGTGACATCAATACGACTTGTTGGTGGGACAGATTTGTGTCCCAGAGACTCCGCCATCTGTGGAATACACTCCATCTCTATGTCAAGCAGACTACCTCTTTACTCCTTTTTAAGCACAACCTGGATAACTGGATAGAAAACAGAAAATACATCCCTGGGATTCCACCCGTGTCCCTGCTGGACAGGGGCATCAGGTGCTGACTTGTCTAAACATCAGAAAAACTCATGGCTAGGCTTATAAGGGTCTCAAGGCCAATAGCCTAGTAAATTCCTATGATCCTATAATCCTATGATCCAATGAATCTCACAAAGGTTCAGAACCTCTGGTATTTGTTAGGGTTGATGTCCCTTTCAAGAAAAGAAAAAAGATGAAGGATGTTTTGATCCATTCTTAGGATCTTCAAAAAGAATGGCAAGAGTTTAATCAGGGCTTGTTTTCTCATTTGAAGGCCCTTAGGCCTCTTCAAGGGGTTCCAGCGCCTGCTCATCCTTGGACCTCTACCCTTCTAATCGGCTTAGGGAACTGTATTCCTTGGATGAGGGTTCAGTGTCTGATGAGAGGTCTTTGTCCTATTCTTCAAAAATGCCTTCACCTTTGGCTTGTGGTTCTGATAAAGAGGAGTCTCTTAGCCTTGAGTCTACTTTTGAGGAATTTTCCTTTGGGGACACAATTGTTAGGGTGACAGAATACTTTAAGTGGGATTCTTCTCAAGTGTCTGAAATTCAGAGCAGATATTACGAGTTGTTTCAGGTGGATACTCCTAAACCATCTGAAGTTCCTCCTGTGTTGGCTGCCTTGTTAGACACTTTCATTGCTGCTTACAATTTTCCTGAATCTCAGCCTCTTGCTCCTAAGAAACCTGATAGGTTTTACAAGGTTCCTGAGGACTGTCAGTTTTTATTTAAATGTTCTTCTGCTGATCCTGCTAAGGTATCAGTCTCTTCTAACAAACCTTCTACACTCTTGCCCTCTTCCAAATTTTTGTCTTTTGATAAGGATAATAGGGCAATGGAGAGGATCGGTAAGAAAGTTTACATTGCTTCTACTTTGGCCTTTAGGTCTGATAATTACCAGATCCACATGACCAGATATACTCTGCCTGTGACTGCTCAGGCTTGTCAGGTTTTTTCTGCCCTCTTTGATTCTGAAGGCAAGTCCTTTGTCTTTTCTGTTTTTGGTTCTGCTTCTCAAGTGGATCACCACTCTATTAAGTGCAGCTATGATGCTGCTGATGCCTCTTCCAGGGCTACGGCTTTTGGGTCTGTCATGAGGCATTATTCTTGGCTTCAACTCCAGTCTTTGCCTGAGAACATTAAGGCCAAGTTATCAGGCGATCCTTTGAATAATAAACTTTTTGGAATTGCTGCTGCTGATGATCCGTTTAAGTCTATTCAATAAAAATGCAAAGCCTTGCAGGGCCTTAAACCTATTTTTGTCTCACCTATCCCTTAGTTTCAGAGAAATTATTCTTCTAGAGCTGCATTTGTTTGCAGGCAACCATGTCAGACCTCCAAGAGCAGGGATGGTGTTAAGTGGGCCCCCTCTACTAAGGCTTCTCAGATTTCTGTGGCCCAGAAGGCTCCTTTATCTGATAAGCATGCTTTTCTTTGACAATTCATCCCCAACCCCCTTCTCTTACATCAGGTTTATTTGTCCCTTTGGCTTTTCCTTTGTCTTCCAAATTGACTTCTCTAACGTCATACTCTTGGGTTCTTTCTATCATCAGTCAGAGTTACTTCATGGTATGGAGTTTCTCGCTTCTTTTTCAGGGGTTCCTCAACTTCATCTAGAGCAGCTTCCTCACTTCCAGGTGATCCTAGGTTCTTTGATGAACCAAGAAACCATTCAGCCTGACCCTTCTTCCCAAGTGGGAAAGGGTTTTTATTCCAGGATATTCCTAGTTCCTCAAAAGGAGGGCACTTGGAGACCTATTCTGAATCTCACTCTTCTCAACACCTTTCTCAAGGTCCCTTCTTTTCAGATGCTTATGCTTCAAATCCTGTTTCCTCTTTTACTGCCCCAGGCTTTTCTGATGCCTTTGGATCTGAAAGATGCTTGCCTTCATATCCTTATTCACCCTCTTTTTAGGATGTTTTTATATTTCTCCATTTCTTCCTTTCATTTTCAGTTCTCTGCTTTGCCATTTGGCCTCTCTACTGCCCTAAGGGTATTCACAAAATACCTAGCTCCTGTGATTGCTTTCTGCAGGCTCCAAGGCATTCAGAGTTTTCCTTATCTAGACAACCTGTTTCTTAAGGCGCCATTGTCCAGACTTCCATTGCAGAATCTGGAGTTCACCATCCCTCTTCTTTATAGTCTGGGATTCACTTCTAAAAGTCCATTCTGACTCCCTCTCTGGATCATGTGTATCAGGGATGCAGGATTCAAACAGTGCCAATGCTGCCCTTTCTTCCACCTTCAAAAGTTTTGTTATTGATAACCTTCTTTCAGTCTCTTCCTCCTGTTCATAGGTTAGTACAAGGCTAACTGCCCTTGCGTGCCATTTTAAGCCTAGTCAATTATCCCTTGTGAGACTCAAACCCTGCACCTTGTGTTTGTAAGGCAAACACCTTAACCATTAGGCCACCCTCCCAACTTGACTGCCATGTCAGTCAGAGAGTTTCTTCAGGCTCTGGGACATATGGCCTGTTCTATTCCAATCATCCCTCTTGCCAGACTTTGCCAGACTACATCTGCAGAAGCGTCAATGGTACCTCAAATCAGTTTTGCTGCCTCAGTGCCTAACTCTGCATTTCCGTGTACTTCTCCTTCCTTGTCTAAAGGAGGAATTTGAGCGGTGGATTCAACAGTTTGTTCTCAACCCAGGCCTACCCTTTCATCTTCCAGTCCCTTCTCAAGAACTGTTCACTGATGCCTCAAACATGGGGTGTCAGGCTTCTTCCGATCACCTGAAAGTTCATGGTCTCTGCTCCCCCCATCAGAAGTCAGACCATAACAATGTCAAAGACCTGAGAGCTCTGATTCTGGCTCTTCAAGCTTTTCATCCCATGTTTTATCCAGGACCCTTGAAGGTGTATACAGACAATACTACAGTGATGTGGTATGTTAACAATCAGGGGGCATGAAATTGTACCTCCCCTGCAGGATGGCTATTCAGGCTTGGGAAGTGACACTCAGTTATCAGTTAACTCTTCAGGTAGTACATTCCTTCATAGCACAATCTAGTGACAGAAGCTCTGAACAAGTCCAAAACACAGGCTCACATGTGATGCTTCACAGAAATGTATTTCTGGACATTGTGCATTGGTGGGGTATTCCTCAGGTAGACCTATTTGCCTCCCTTTTGAACAAGCAGCTCCATATCTTCTGTTTCAGAGTACCATACCATCTGGTGTGGAAGAGGAACACCCTTTCTTTTTCTTGGAAGGGGATGTTTCTTTATGTTTTCCCTCCTCTTTCTCTACTTCCAAGAGTCCTGCAGAAGATTCATCTGGACTCCCCAAAAAATATTGCTAGTGATTCTCTTTTGGCTAGGACAGCACTGGTTCCCCCTCTGCATTCTGTCCAGGGGCAATCACCACAAGTTACCACACCGGTTGGGTCCCCCTACACAGGGCAAGGGGTCTCTCATCTATCCTCACATGTCCATTCTTCAACTGACACTGTGGGTGATAGGATTTTGATCCCTTTCAGGCATCTCTTTTCTGAGGACATACTCAGCGTTTTACAGGAAACAAGGAAACCCTCAACCAGAAAATCTTATATGTCCAAACGGAAAAGATTTCCTGTCTGGTGTCATGCTTGCAACTAGGACCATTTTTCAGTGGGGGTCATATTGGTCATCTCTTATTTGTGTATGTTGCTCCAGTCTGGCCTAGCCTATTCTTCTGTGCAGGCCCATTTGTCAGCCATTTTTGCTTGTCTGCCACTGAATCCACCTTTGGCTGCTCGTTTTGAGGTCAAACAATTTCTTAAAGGTGTCCTGCATATTAGGCCTCCAAGGAAACCTATTCTTCCTCCTTGGGACCTTAATTTTGTTTAGGAAAATTTGACTAAAGCTTCTTCTGAGGTTGCAGATTCTGTTTCTTTACCACATTGTACCTGGAAAACTGTTTTGTTGCTGGCTCTTACTCCTGCTCAGAGGGTGTTGAGCTCCAGGTCCTTATGGCCACTCCTCCTTTTTTGTGTATTCACAGGGATAGGATCTTCCTTCATATTAATCCTTATTTTATGCCCAGGGTAGTAAATAAGTTGTCCTTGAATCAGTCAGTGCAACTCCCTTCCTTTTTCCCTTCTCCTCAATCTGCTAGGGAGAGGATCTTTTATATCTTGGATTTCCACAGACAGTTCGGGTACTATTTGGATAAAACTAAGGCCATTTATAAGTCCAGCATTTTGTTTCCTTTCATCCTAGGATATTGGGTTTGGCTGTTTCTAAGCAAACAATCTCCTCCGTGATATCTACTAACTTTTAATTTTGTTATTCTTTGCAAGACAAATCTTTGTATACTTCTGTTAGAGCTCATTCCAGTAGGGCTGTTGCCTCTTCTGGTGCTTTCTTCAAGGGACTGGACTCTAATTATATCCTTGAAGCTGATAATTCGTCTTCAGTGCATACCTTTTCTAAGCATTATAAGTTTGATATTTTTTCAAGGGACAGAGCAGGTTTTATCCGAACCATTTAATAAGGGTTTGTTGAGAGCTTTTCTCAGCCTTCCACCTCCCATTATGTTTCTTGAGCTTTTTACTCTCCCTACAATTAAGAATACTGCAACAGTGATACAAAATTGCATAGTATGGTTGTGTAGAATCTTACCATAACAGTTGATGTCCTTCTCTTCCCTCCTACCAACATCTCCCCTTCTGTTTTTCTGTTTTTAGTTTTGGATTCCCTTCTGGCTGAAGGTTTCCCCTTTTTCTTTTACATTTTTTCCTTCTGGATGTGCTTGGGCTCCTTTGTCCTGTAGAGACTGTTCTCTTCTGGGGCAATTCAATTCTGGGTAGCTGCATCTGTACATCACTTTTATGGCCTCCGTTCTGAGCCAGGAGCATTAGTGTGATGTACAATGTATACATGATCATTAGGCTTCGGTTTACTGGCCAAACATCAGGCTGACCTGGGCAGGAGATCTCTACCATTAAGAATACTGCAACAGTGAAGAGAAGGACATCTACAGTAATGGTAAGATTTTACACAACTGTACTTTACTTACATGAGTTGTGCATATCTGGTATCACTTTCTTTAAAAAGTCAAACCGAACTATAAATTGGATGCTGTGAAACAATAATTTTCTAATTCAGATTAGCCCTATATAAGTTACAAATCTGTGAGCTTAAAAATATTTTAAAGCTTGTGCATCAGTTTATATCTGTATGGTCCAAAAACAACACATTCATAAAAGAGTGTGTTAGCTTTCCTTCCTGATTTGGTAACCGCTATTCAAGCTGTGAAGATGTGTAGCATATGTACAGAGCTTATTTCTTATCATGACATCTTTTGTGTTTGACATGACATCTGAATTTTCGTAAGGCACATCTGTGTGTTTGCTAATTTCTGATGACAAATACATCTGGTAATAGTGCACTATTACCTCAATATTCATGATTAAGTCAGCTGAAAGATCATTAGAGACTACAAAATAGAAAATAAAGCTGTAAAGTAACATGATATTCCTTAACTCTTCTAGGACAATTGTAGTTATTACTATGTTAACAATGATTGACCATTGATTATGTAATTTTTCCATTTGTTTCAGTAGACAGTATTAAGCTGTGGGAAATGACCTCAAGTAACATTTGAGACGTGATATTGGCCAGTTTATTTGCCTTACAAAGGTGGTCCTGGAAGCTTTAGAACTCTACATTCATGGGCCATACAATCATGACTCTCAACTGTGCCCACTGAATGGTGCACAGCATCAGTTATCACACTCCACAAAGGGGGAGCCACCACTGATCACAGCAACTATTGACCTATTAGCCTGTCGAGCCTGGTCTGCAAGGCCATGGAACGTATCATCATGGAACTCATTAACAAAGACATTGGTAACCTCCAAATTCTTGATTCCACCCAGTTCAGGATTGTGAAAGGCAGATCATGCCTCCTAAACCTGATCGACTTCTTTGAGGCCATCATTGAAGCCATAGATTAGGGTAAGGTGGTTCATACAGCCTATCTTGACCTCGCCAAGGCTTTCGGCACCATCCCCCATTCTGGAATTATAGCTAAACTCACTAAACTAGGTATAAATCCCTACATCACAAGATGGGTTGCCAACTGGCTCACTGACAGAACCCACATTGTAAAAGTTGCAGACTCCAAATCTGACCTCAAAGCAGTGACAAGTGGAGTACCACAGGGTTCCATCCTGGGACCTCTCCTGTTTGGTATCTACTTCTCTGAAGTACACGCTAACACAGAAGGCCACTGGCTAATGAAGTTCACAGATGACTGCAAACTAGGAGCCATAGTCAAGTCCCCAAATGATGTGGACATCCTACAGAAGGGCATCACTGAGACAGATGCCTGGTGTCAGAGCCATGGCCTCAAGCTCAATGCCAAAAAGTGCAGTGTTATCCCCTTTGGTAAAAACTCTGTACCCATGAACTACCACATAGGCAGCAATCTACTTAACACCGAATGTGTGATAAGAGACCTTGGAACCCAGGTGGACAGTAGTCTCTCCTTTGATAGTGACATAGCCACAGTAGTCAGGAAACCCTTCTACGTGGCACACCTCATCATAAAAGGGTTCTCATACAGGAAAAAAGAGGTCATTGCTCCTCTCTATCGGCACTCATTAGACCCATTATAGAGTACAATGCCCCTTTTGGAATGTACCTCACAAGACATCTGCAGCAGCTGGAAAGGCCACAGAAGTACCTCACAAAGAGGATTACTGACCTCAAACAAATGCCTTACACTGACAGTCTGAAAAAACTCCAGCTTTACTCTATAGCATATCGCCTACTCTGAGGTGATCTCTGCCTAACATATAAAGCTATGTCAAACCCAGAGTTGTTGGACATGCTATACCTAAAGAAATCCCAATCCCACCGAGCTACACACTCTAGGGACCTAAACCTTGCCACCACAATGAACAGGACATGCTGGAGGGATGGATTCCTGTCCCAGAGACTTCCTATACTCTGGAACAGGCTACCCATCTATGTCAAGCAAAGTTCTTCATTAGCACTCTTCAAGAAAAATCTTGATGAGTGGATGGGAAATAGGGAATACACCCCAGGGATCACTTCTGTGTCTCTGCTCGACAGTGGCACAGGAAAATAACTTTCTTGGGTGGTGTAAGCCAGGGAACCTTGTTGGCTAGGCTTACGTAGGCCCTTGGGTCGATAGCCTAGTACCTACCCATGAACCCATGAACCTATGAACTGTACAGATTTTCACAGAATGTCCACATTTTTTACTCATATTTTTGGACCTTTTCTCAAAAATTTTTAGTTTTCTGGCAAATCACTAGCAAATCATTGAGACTGTCAGTGGTGAGAGATCTGGACACATAGGTTGACAGCAGCCTTATATTTGATCACCATGTCTCCACAGTGGTAAGAAAGCATACCTTCAGAAACATTTTAAATGTTGTTAAATAGTTTAAAAATAAGGGGTAATGGGATATTAGCTCCACACATAGGTAGGTCCGATGTAATGTGAAAGCAGCAATGAATGATAACAGAAATACATTTCTAAGACTATTACTTTCAGGTATGTGACCTCAGTCAAATCACTTTAAGAGACATGTGCAGTAAACAAACAGATAAATAAATGAAGCATTTATTTGCTGGTATGGTACAGGAGATTGTGAATGGTATAAATGTATTGAAAAATAGAAAGGTTATCAGGACATATGGAAAAGTATCTCATATTACTCATTAGACATTACTAGCCAAAACACATCACATTTGCAGGGTGACTTCATAAAAGACAGAGCAGTAGAAACAGTATGTGGTAGAAGTATCATAATAAAAAGGAAAGTCAAGCAGTTGTGTACTGAGCAGAGGTCAGAAATGGAACCGTCATTGGGTGGATAGCTATGGTGGGGAAAAAAAATATATACATATATATATATATATATATATATATATATATATATATATATATATATATATATATACATATAGATTAGATATAGATATACATATAGATATAGACATAGATATAGATATACATGTAGATATACATATAGATATAGCTATACATATAGATATAGGCATAGATATAAATATACTTATAGATATAAATATATATATATATATATATATATATTAGATATAGATATGGTATAAATATGCATATAGATTAGATATAGATATAGATGTAGATATAAATATAGATGTAGATTAGATATAGATATATTGAACTGCACCAAATGACATATTGTTGACCTGCATATTGTCAACACTAAATGACTCACAGTGTGTACTTCGATGTCTTGGTACATGCAAAAACTTTAAAAAAGAAAACATAATTTTTTGCAGGGGGCAAGCTCCCCCTGTACCCCCATACCATCAGCTAATTTTATACACATATATATATATATATATATATATATATGGTTCTACCTGACTTCGTCGACAGCGCAGAAGACCGACAGCGGAATTCGGAGCTCCAGAAGATCGAAAACGAAGAAGACCGACGCGAATCGCGAGTGGCAGAACATCGACAATGCAGAAGACCGACACGACGGATGACAACACCAACGCCGAGGATGCCGACATGGGGAAAGGCTGTGTGAGTATGCGGTAGTGACGGACGTTAGGGTGCGAGGCAGGTAAGTGTGGAGATTGACGGTCTGTGGGGATAGGGGTGGGTTAAGTGAGTTAGGGTTAGGGAGCGATAGGGGTGGGTTAAGTGAGTTAGGGTTAGGTGGCGATGAGGGTGGGTTAAGTGAGTTAGGGTTAGGAGCGATAGGGGTGGGTTAAGTGAGTTAGGGTTAGGAGATAGGGTGGGTTAAGTGAGTTAGGGTTAGGAGCGATAGGGGTGGGTTAAGTGAGTTAGGGTTAGGCGATAGGGCGGGTTAAGTGAGTTAGGTTAGGGAGCGGGTAGGTAAGTGCGATAGTGACGGACCTTAGGGTTAGGGTAAGGTTTAGTGTGGGCTTGTAAGGATTTTGGTGTGCTTGTGTTGTGTGTGTGGTTTGTGGAATGGGGATGTGTTTTGTTTTTAATAATTGTTATTGTGGTGTGTGCAGTGTATGGGGTTTCGTGTTTGTGTACCGTCGGTTATTTCGTTGTCGGTTATGTGTGGTTTCGTGTTTATGGACTGTCGAATATGTGGTGTCGGTGATGTGGTTGTCGGTGTTGTGTGGTTTCGGCTATGTCAGGTAGAACCATATATATATATATATATATATATATATATATATATATATATATATATATACTAACTCCAAGACTGCACAGTTCTAGGGGAAAGGCCAAGGTCACAAACCCAGAGAATCATCCTATCTTCTACTTTTGTCGACAGGTATCGACCATCTGTTTAGTAGACCATATTGTGTTGACTAAACAGATGTTGACAAAAGCACCATTCAACAAAAGTAGTGATGTGTGTGTGTGTGTGTGTGTGTGTGTGTGTGTGTATATGGATATATGTATAACAAAATATAGTTTCTAGTGTGCTGCCTTTTGATAAGTTACCCTGTAAATCACACATACTTTGGGTAGTAATGCCTATGGATAACATGCTGTGGTGCGACATATATTATGCTAATGCATGTGGGGCAGTACTGAATTCACTGTCTGCTCCTGCTCATCCTCTTCATATGTCAGCTGCTTTCATCTTTAATATGGAGATCACTCGCTGACCATGCATACCACCTCATCGATATCACAGTCATCTGATCAATGGACATCTGCATAACAACTCAGAAGGGCATGCCACTGTGCAAAGGGTGAGGCCTTAAGTAAAGGGATTCCTGATAATGCCAAATTAAATAAAAATAGAACATGTTGAACACTGACAGCATTGTATCTCTGATACAGATGTTTACAGTTTGTCTAAATAAAGTATAGTTATTCTGACTGATTTTTATGCAAAGTAGAATACACCACCTACAAAGTAGGCTTACATTAATCAGTTGTCTGTGCTCTTATATATCCTTGCAACTCTGAATAATGCTCATGACTAAAAGATCTGCTGACAATTGAATATAAATCTATCAAAATATAATAATATAAGAATAACTGGCTGGCTATTTTATGACGGATACATTTTGATGGAATGTGTGATAGTCTGAAGTAATTTTTTACTTTTTGACTGAATGGTATTATATCAAAATGTCTATAACAAATGCATTTATTTCTTTTTGAAATCATTTTTCATTTAAAATATGCAGAGTGTTGTGACAGTCACCTCCTCTATATAGAGGCTATATTTTGTAATAAGTGCATAAAGTTAGAGATAAACAAAAGTGCCCGCATGTGTTTAATAAAACTAAAGAGAAGAGTCTAACTACAGGTAGCCATCTGCTCCCTGAACTAATAATGTGTTACACAAATAGAATTCATGCACACAGTAAAATCTGACTTGGTGGTTTGCAGCTAAATGCTAGCAGCAGCAGTCTGTGTGATATGCACAACCTGTATTTTGAATCATTTTCTCTGTATTGTATGTTTAAAAATCACTCCAAGTTTTATAAATGTCATTTAACTGTGTCTTTAAGTAACTGCCCATATATACTGTATATGGAATTGGTAATCTCTTACATACTGAAGTCCCAGCATTATGAACACTCTGACACCAGGTGGTCTAATTCCAAACACCTCCTATCCCTTTTGCTCTACTTTATCCAAACTGCCCTCCATTTTGTAAATTCTTGGACTCGGCACTGCTAAAGGTGTAGAAATGCACACAAATACATGCAGGCTTGAGTGAAAGAGATAATAAGGCTGCTTTAAAAAGCAACAGCATAGACAGAATAGGGAAAAGGGCTGGGAAAGCACAGCATGTGAATGGGATAATGTATGGAGGCTAGAACGTGAAACTAGCTGGATGCATACTTTTGTACCAATGATTACAGATTATACATAGGTGATTAACCATTTCCTTAAGAGGCTGAAATGGAGGACTACATAAAACAGCAGCTTCTGCTGGAGATGTGCGATGGGACAAACAGATATGAAAAATAAGTTATTTTAATGTGGGCTAGGGGAATATGTTGTTGTGTCTTTTGGCTTTTCCTGGTTAGGGGTCGCCACAGCAGAACTCCGGTCTGCCAATGATTGGCAGAAGATTTTTACGTGCCGAGTTGCTGGCCCGGACGCACAACCTTCAACGAAGGTATGGCCATTCATGCATGTCTCCGCGCAGAAGATGCTTTAGCTGAGTATCGAACGGGGAACGTCTTACTGTGAGGCGACAACGCTACCACAGCACCACTAGGGGAATATGTGAGAAGGCAAAAAGGATTTTGAAAATGATATATGAGAAGAAATGTGACTGCAACTGGGAATACTTTGTGTGGGGGTATACCAGCTAAGCTCAGCATGTGAGAAAACATGGAAGTTAGGGTGCAAAGAGTTTTATCCATGAAAGTTAAATATGTTATAACTAAAAAATGGAAAGGGTGACAAAACATTGCAGAAACAGAATTGGACAGGAGATTTACAATGGTTACAACAAGTGTCCAAGGGCATCCAAGTTGAAAAGAAAAATCAAAAAAAGTGGGATCCGAATGGAAGTACATACTGGAATACTACAGAGCTGATCTTAAAAACGAGGAAGAGGAAGACACGACTTGCCCAAGAATTAAGGGAGTAAGAAAGTGATAACTGATGTAGTAGTATCTTTCGGCTTTTCCCGGTTAGGGGTCGCCACAGCGGAACTCCGGTCCGTTAATGATTGGCAGTAGATTTTTATGTGCCAAGTTGCCAGCTCTGATGCACAACCTTCAACGAAGGTACGCCCATTCACACATGTCTCCACACAGAAGACGCTTTAGCTGAGAATCGAACAGGACGACATCTTACTGTAAGGCCACAACACTACCGCAGCACCATCACCGCAGTCCAAGAAAGTGATAACTGATATGAGGGCTAAATGAATGGATAACACAGAGAGAAGTGTATATAGTATGAATGCACATGGTGTACATAAACACAGCTGAGGTGATGGTACCACTTTTAGCAAGTACACGTGCATGTAAAGTCCTGCGGATAAGTGAACACACATGCACAAAGTTAATTATTGATTGTGTACATTTCACCACAGGGGCAATCAAGATGAGCTCTGATTTAGAATGTTGCTATCTCAACATCTATAAATAAACTGTTACATCTAGGTGTTATTATAGGTGTCTGAGAACAGCACAGTTCTGCTTCATTTAGAAGGTAAAGTAACAGGGATACTTTTCTGCTGTCAAAAAGGAAACGTAATCAAACTTGAGAACTCAAACTTTGCTTTCTGAAGCATTTATGTTTCAGGGAAAAGTCAACACAGATAAAATAATATTTTTTTTGTTTCAGTTATTATTTGTTTATGTTTCAAGTTTAGGGTTCAAGTGGAAGGCTTCTATTATAAGTAAATGTAGAGGTGATGTTTATGATAGACGCTCTCCAATCAATGCTGAAATGTAGTTCAGACTGAAGGAGGGCGCTGCTCAGCAAATTTATTCTATGCCTAGAATGACTGTGTTCTTTATACGTATTTAAGAAATGCAGTTACGTGATGTATTTTAACTCATTGCTGTATTTTTTTTCTTTTTTTTTTTTCTTACTTCAGAACTTCATTCTGAATGAAGTTTTAAATGTAAAAATGGGTAACATCTTTTTAAACATAGACACCTTTGTAAACAGTTTATTTGTTTAGATTTACAGTTGTTGGTTGCGTATAGTGTTAACCTTTATAAATTATGCTTTATAATGCAAAGATATGAAATTATATTCATTTTCTAAAATCAATAAAAACATTTAAGAAAGAACTTCATTCTGAGGAATTACTGTATTGCTCATAATTTCCAATGTGTAACTGAGATGTCAAAAGTAAAAACAAAAAATCATTTGTGTTGATTTAAAGAAATTGAAAATGTAAAGAAATAAAAAAATCAGCAATGCATTCAGAGTCTACTACACAGGATAATGCTGCAGGTTTCAGCTAAACAGAGTCCATCTTATTAATTGTCATAATTTCTGCCATAACTAAATTAAATATAGGAAAACATGAGCAAAGAGAAAGACTGCAGAGACCACTACATAAGTATCTGTTAAGTTATTACTGAAGCAATATTGCATGAGCATGCAACATTTTAAAATGATTTAGTGATCCACCAGTCATGATAAGAAGATCTGAAACTGTATTTGGGTGACATAGTGGTGCAGACCTTAGCATTGTTTCCTTACAGGGTTTCACTCACTGGGGCAGATCTTGGGTTGAGTACCTTCTGCATCATGGCAGCATTTGTTCTTTTTCCCTGTATTGGTCAGGGCCGGTGCTAGAAATTTGCGGGGCCCCAGCAAATGTCAAGGTGGGGGCCCCCTAGGCACTTCCATTCTAAGTATCACCTTATCACTGCCACCCTCCTAAGCAGCCTTTTTGTTGATGCTGCAAACCTTTGGGTGTAGTAGACACAGACTGACCTATAGCTACAATGCTCTTAAATTACAACAGGCCTGTATACCACACTATGTTGGCCCATCCCGCAAAGGGGCATTTGCAGTAATTGGAATTTAGTTGCGGCAGTGATACATTAGAACAACTTTATGTACAGGTCTGAACTTTGGTGAAATGTAGCCCTAGGCATGGCCTACAGTTTCAGCCCCCCCCACACACACACTCCAGTCTTCACCTCTGTTTACCCCCATTCTTGGGCTCCCCATACCATACACTTTCTTTTTCTCACATTTTGCCTTACTCTTGAACTTTTGCAAGAAGCCATAGCTTTCCGTATGATCTGAAATATATTTTAAAGATTTTTTTTTTTTACACAACATTTTCATCCAAAGATGGTTTGAAAAGAAATTATGATTAAGGAATTAAATACAGTGCTGCTGTCAGCTTTTGTTTTTCTTGCATCCTTTCGCCTTTCCTAACCAAGACAGCACAGTAATAACCATTTAAGGAAATAACTGAATTAAGCTGTAGCCCACAGCAACCATAAGGGTTATAGTTACATTGGGATGTATTTTAGAGCATTTTCCCAACCTTTTGATCCAAAAATCACGACCAAGAATGGAATTCCAGACTTTTTTTCATTCAAGTAAAACAGAAGTTGTACCCCAGGCTTAATGTTCAAAGCTGACAAAATAGTAGCTCACAATAAACTAACAAACCTGTTGTTGTGAGGATGCACACAGGTCCTGTCTGGGAATATTGCTTGCCTCTCTAATCCACCAAAAAAGACAGTCACTGCCTTTGCATCCCCCTGGTGTTAGATTGGGATGAAAGCAGAAGTTCAAATTGCCATAGTCATGTATTTCAAGTGATTGCTGACACTCATATACATGGCATGCCTCCTCAATCCTCACCCCTAAGGCAGCCATCTGTATATATTCTTGATGTTTGATTGTGAGGAAAGTGAAAAAATATTGATTACTGTAGTGTATCCTACATTTTTGCTCCTAGACAGTACACTGTCCCTAAACAAGCTATAGCAACCTTCCTTTTACACCTCTGAGTTCTGTTTGTCTTTTCCCAGTTAGGGGTCACCACAGCAGAACTCCCATCCACTAATGATTGGCAGTAGATATTTTATGGTGCCAAGTTGCCAGCCCAACCTTCAGCGAAGGCACGCCCATTCACGCATGTCTTTCAGAGGCCACTCGACCATGGGGAGGATATGCAGACTCCACACAGAAGGCACTCCAGCCAAGAATTGAACAGGAGAACCTCTTGCTGTGAGACAACAACGCTACCGCTGCACCACCGCGGATTCTTACACCTCTGAGTTCTATGAGAAAAATAAAAGAAACAATGACCACACTGTCCTCACCCCAAACACAAGCAATAATGATTTCCTGTGTGCACTTCTAAGGTTTAACTGTGATGAAAATGAATGAAATAATCTCAACACAATCTCTAGCCCCTCCACATAACCTACAGCAACATTCTGCATGCACACACATCTGAGCAGAAGTTGTTTAAGTATAGGTGCAGTTGAAAGCAGAGACGATTATCAGCATTATCCCTAACAGGGTCATATAACAGCCCTGTTCAAGTTAAAGAATGTAATCAGGACATTAATGCATTTTTCCTCCTCATTTCCCCAACAGGCAGCTGCAGCATTTGCGGGGCCCCCACACAGTCAAGGATGATTAAGGGAGCCCCCAGTAGCCATGATTATTGCAGGTATTTAAGCTGGTTATGTTGTAGGTTTTAGTGAAAAGAATGTCTGCCAGTAGGGTTACCTAAGCTAGGGACACTATGTCAGTGGAAAAACATTTAATGGAATTGTGAAGCCTGTTACTTGATAAAGCACTTTTAATATAAGCAGGGATATCTTTGAATTTTAAAGGATATATAAATAAGAGTTATTACCCACTGGTTTATTAAGTTTTCAAGATTGTTGTTTTGACAAAATATCAAGATAAGACAACTTATTGTAGTCAGGGGTCCCCGAGGAACAGGGGGACCCCAACGACCACAGGGTTCGCTGGTGCCTAAAGCCAGCTATGGTATTGGCATAGGTTTTATCCAAGTGATTCGATTTTTTTCCACATTGCAAAGGCATTACTTTGAGTGAGCTGGTCATCCTGTAAATTGCCTGCCACAGGTATGTATGTAGTGTATGAGTGAGTGTGTACTTGCATCCTGAGAGGGATAAACATTTCAGTTATGCTTCCTTTGCCTTGGATCCAATGCTTTAAATGATAGGTTTGTCTCCTGTGTGACTCTGAAGAGGACAAAATGACTGACAGAGAATGAATGAATAAAAGAATGAATGAATGAGCAATGACAGAATGAATGTATGACTCGGACAATAAAGGAGTATTCCATTTTAAATGTGGTCATCTTCAACAACCAGCTCTGTATGTGTTCAGATTAAAAAAAAAATACTTTTAGCCATAATACAATTATTTCCTTTTTCCTTTTCCAGTTTCAGTGGCATATAAGGGAAAAAGTTCTGACTATGACGCAGTCATCTCAAGTTCAGGTAATGACTTGGACTTCTGGCAGAGCTGGCCAGGGGAGATGTGAGTGAACAGCTGCAGGTGAATTGCCCATTCGAAGGGGGTAGGAGGTGGATCTGTCTTGCTGGTTCGGTGGCATCTAGGTGGAACACTACCTGTGCATCCAAGCAGCATTAACCTATGAACTTGTGCTGCCCATGAGCATACATGTAGCAAATGAACATGCAGAGGCAAGTTCTCTGCAAGAGGCATTTTACAGTAAAGTTCAGAGAGCTACTGTGAGAGAGGGAAGCTCCTACACCAGGGGAGGTACAGGCTTGTCTTCAGGATCAGCAAGGTGGCCTGTTCCCTACCACCTGCCTCTCACCATTGAGGTTTGAATGAGCCAATTGGGCCTCCTAAGCAGAGCAGGAATGAATGGGCATAGGGCCGTCATTTAGCCTCAAGAAAGCCTGGCTCAAACTGCATGGAATAAATGGGTTAATGAGGTTCAGGCAAAGGAGCAATCAGGATAGTCCTGCAGTTTAAAAATAATAAAGATTATTTCCCTTTCCACCTCATACAACTTTCAGCATATTTCATCATTTCCTTGACTGCTGCTCTTAACTCCTAATCCCAGAATACATAACCTTTTCCAGAATTTCCTTGTGCTTTTGTCATGCTGTCCATGTTAAGTGTTCTCTCCCCTTCCTTTATCCTACTTCATGAGTAATTTTATCTTTTTTGATATTGCCTTCTTCCCTTCATTTTGTCATTGTGTATATCTAGCTTTTTTTTAATTCAATCTATTTTTTTCAATTGGATTCTCTGATTTGTCAGAATAATTAATTTCTACTCTCCTCTCTTACCTTCTTCAGCCCCATTACATTCCAGTGTCATTTGCAGGCCCTTCTTGCAGTGCTTTACTTTCCCCTTTTTTACTTTTGTGGGGATCACTGTAAAGTATTTCCATTTCTACTAGTGCTGAAAAAATTGCTTTTTACATTTATATTTATTTTACTAGTACTTGACCCTGCCACTGGTCCTTGCAGTGCATTTCTAAATATTGCCATGTATATTATACTTGAAAAATATGTCATGTAGACCAGATCACAAACTGAGCAAGACACATTTGTGCACGAGTTCAGGTAAAATGGATGACTCTACTCAATGCCAGGGTCCTGAACAATAAAATGCCTAAACATGAGGCCATCCTGTAACTTGAATATATTCATATATGTGCAGTCATGTGAAGTGATTCCTTTGTAAAGATAACACTCCATCTGTTCCTATCATGCCTTCCATCCAACTGCAAACTGTGGACTATGGTGGGAGGGGGGGGGGGTTCAATACTTGTCAGAGACTCCATTATCTCTCAACTGGTTCCTCATGATGACCAGCAATATGAGCACATCAAAATACAAGTTACATTTCACAAGTTTACTTACCATTTCACAGCTAAGCTGCAGATTACCTATTATGTCCACTACCAACCATAGTAGATACAATAAAACCGTATCTGTGCTATTTTCAGTAGTCCAAACACTGGGTGAATTCAACTCTCTATCAATAAGAAGGCTGACCTACACCCCAAAGGCATGTCGGACCCTCCCTTGACTTTATAAATGTCACCTCCTTCAAACACAAAGTCACCCTTCCTACTAGTGTCCCCAGTAACATTCATCTTGTCCTTACTAATATGGTCTCTTCCCGCATATCATCCCAAATTAAAGCAGACCATAAATGAGTTATTATTTTGTATGAAACAGTCGCACTTCCCTTGGTTACATATTTGTGTCTGGGACTTTCCAGAAACTAATCCTATAAATCTACTTAGTGACCTAAGAAAATTCCACTGCAACCCCCACCCCACCACAAAACCACCACCCAACAGGTCCCATTTCTTAAATGACCACGTATGCTTCTGTTTTCTACTTGTATGTAAATAGAGGTATTGATAAAGCAGACCCTATATGCACCAAATATATTATGAATTTGAGAAACAACTCACTTGGTGATTATCAATAAAAATAAATTATATAGCAAGAAGAAGAGATGTCTTAATCCATCCATCCACAACCACCCTTTTCCCATGTTTTTTTTTTTCACATGGGGTTGTGGTGTCACCTCGACAGTGACAATCGTTTAGAGCCAAGGTTTACAGCGCCGGATGACTAGCCCCGCTAATGTCTGTAATAAATCACATTCTACCAAGCATAGCAGCTCTGTTCAATGATCCAAATGTGCCATCAGGAAGATTAAGGTTGAATATGAACAGAAAATAGCCAATGGGAGTAAGAAAAATGATACTTTTTAAATAAATGTGTCAGGAAGCTAACGAGTGACATGCAACAGTTTCCACAAAGAAATAGCAAATATCGTAGTTGACACATTTATTGCAAATGTTACTCCACTCACAGCTATAAATGGTGTAAGATTTCTCAATCCCAGCCATACTCAATAATTTTTATGAAACAAGTCTTTTCAGACCCTGCAAAAGCTAAGAATATCATGTGCACGGGACTGGATAATATATCAGGCTGCCTAATTATTAGTGTGAACTATATCTTAATGCAACTGCTTCTTTAACATATGCCTGTCCAAGGGTTGCATTCCTGAAGTTTGGAAATCAGTCCCTGTAATGTCTTTATGCAAACATGTCCCAATCTCTGGTTCTAGCAGCTGCAGACAGTTTAGCTTCATTTGCCTTATATATAAAGCTATGGAATGCATAACGTCTGATCTCATCAGTTTAGGCATTGGTAACTTCTTAGCCCTGGATCCCTACCAATTCAAAATGATAAAGGTAGGTCCTACCTCCCTAACTTTTCTAACTTCTTCAGCATATTTAACGAAATATTGAACAATGTTTACACAGTTCATACAGTTTATCTTTATCCCATCAAAGACTTTGAAACTATTCACCATGCAGTTATTATTAACAGGCTTGTATACTAAAGCATAAATTCATAAGTGGTGTACTGGATAGATAAATAGCTAACTAAAAGTGTACTTAAAGTTGCAGGTGCCTCTTCTGAAAAAAAATGTTTCGAGTGATGTCCTGCAGGTCTCTGTGCTGGGCCCCTTCTATTCCCTTTTTATTTCTTATACATCCAAATCAATAAATGTGGCCTATAGCTATCTAAATGCATTGATGATTGCAAATTTGGTGATGTTATTCATTCATCTGATGATATAAAATTCCTCCTACAAAGAATAGACTTTGCCAATAGCTGGTGCGAGGACGGCAGGCGGAAATCAAATCCAAAGATAAAGTTAAATCTTGTAAATAAAACAACTTCACAGCCTACTGCAAAACATGACTTACTCCTCCAAACAGGCACCGCCCTCAAAAATCTAGTCACCTTTGTAGGTACCTCCTTATCTTTGGTGATCATGCCTCATCGGTATTTAGGAAATCATTCAATATGGGCCAAATAATTTACACAGGCAGCTCTTCAAGATCTAGAAATATCACATTACACCTGTTTTCATCTCTCATCAAATGGTCTCCTTTGACACATATGAATATATCACTCAGCTTGAAAGACCTCAGAGATGCTTAATAAATTTAAAAAAAACACTATCATCAAGACAAATTCTGACAGACTGGTAAGCCTCTGCCTTTATTATGTCTCTTATAGACTCCTCCACAATGACTTCTGTTTTGCCTGTAATGCAATGAACGTTCCTACCATCCTTAATATCCTATATCTTCATAACTAAAGGGTTCCTCAAAAACTTGCATATAAGAACTAAATCTCCATCAGCAATTAATGACAGGTTGAGGCGACAGATTTAGTTCTCAAATGCATCCCCCAACTCTGGAATAAATTTCTAGCCAGTATCAGAGTAATATGACTACGACTTTTAAAGTAAATTTTGACAATTGGATGGGTGGCCAAAAATTCTTACATGATTTATTCTGTGTTGCCCTCTTGGAAGCAGGCTGACTTGACTTAAACAATGTGTAGACTAATTGATTAGTTTTTGCTTATGAAACTATAATATTGAAATAAATCTCTTAATGCACTGATAATTTTTCATATACAAAGATATTGCTAAAGTACCATGATCATCTCATAACATATAGCTGATGTAATTAATTTTATTGCTTAATATATAAAAAATAATTTGACTCATTGTTTAAAAAACATACCAGCGACTTTAAGATAGATGGGATATCATGATAAGATAGTTGTTATGTCTATACTACCTGTTAAAACTCAGCATTTGGAGTCTTCATTTTATACAGCACTATATCTAGTATCTTTTATTTTCTCTTTCTCCTTTCTGATATATATTGGCACGTATGTATATAGGTTATGATTTTTCAACCATTGATGTATCAAGGCTTGTTCACAGCTGAATATTTGTTGTAGATGCATATTTTCTTTTTATTATTTTTAATGTACTTAGCAAAATAAATAAAATGTGTTTTAAAAAAAAAAAAAAAAACATACCAGCGACTTCAGATAGTTTGATTTTTCCAGCATGAAAACAGAATTTAGCCCCACTGTACTGTGATATATGTTGTTTCCCTAAGGTAGCTGGGTTTATGAAGAAAAACAAAAGAAATATTTCTGTTGATCACTAGCATCTTTTATTGTTTCACCTGGTGGTATATAACTCACCCTCATAACACAAGAAATCAGGACAAAGCCTAAAATAATGGCGGGACAAAGGCCCAAAAATAGGGACAGATTTTAAATATTGTTCCTACAATTGTTGAAGCCGCTAGAATAACAGGATTTGTGTTAACATGCATTTTCTGATACACGAGAAGTCTGAAACTCAAATGTGTGTTATTATTTAATGACATCATTCTTCAGTGATTTGCTAAAAAAAAAAAACAACACAAATTTTATGAGGAACTGACCAATATATGAGGCAAAAATCTGAACTTTCTGTGAAAATCTGGATAGTTGAGAGGTATGTCTGGTTGCATGACGGAGAAAAGTACAACTGTCCCACTTTAACATCCTAAGTATGTCCAATGTATTTATTTGTGTAGCAGAATTCAAAGAAAGCGTTCCTTTCCCTTATAGCATCAGCCTGGTAAACTTTTCTCTCATATGATCATTTGATATTTCAGACTATAAATACATATCTATTTATCTATATAGATTGCTAGATAGATATTATGTCAACAGAAACAAATTCATAAATATAAAGTTAAATACTGATAAATATACATTAATACAACGTATAAGAATACAGTACTTTTAAAATTCTGGACCTGTACCTCCAAAACCAACCCAGCCAGCTGACCCCTTCACTGCCACTGCAGGCCATCATACCTGTGGCAGACCTACTTCCTGGAATAGGGGATCCCCATCAGAGTTGACATTTAACCCCTCAACAGCAGTCAGATATTGATCTTGCACTATTCACTATCATTGGCAGCCTGCACTATCATCTGCAGCTATCATTCCTGCAGCTGATAGAGAACCATTTTGATCTCCTTTTCTGGACCAGCTTGGACAATGACTCTAGTCTTTAATTGATTGCATTGACAGCAAGTTCAGAATGAGATGTACAAGTCTCAGGCATGAATACTAAGGTGGAAACCACAGTCACTAGGGTGTGACATCACGCTGCCTAGCCCATGCACTGATACTGAGCTGCTACCTAACCTACTGAAATCATAACTGTGGATCATGTCTGTATAATAACTAGACAGTTATCAGAATAGATCATAATGTATATGTTCACACACACACACACACACACACACACACACACACATTTATGTATATATATATATATATATATATATATATATATATATATACATGGGTCCCCTACAGAAGATGGTATATATATATATATATATATATATATATATATATATATATATATATATATATAGGTCCCCTACAGAAGATGGAACTTCCAGAAAGATGACTTTCATATTGCTGAGACCATATGACCCACTTTTGGAAGTTCGAACATTCTGAATGGACAGCTCCCTATAGCACGAAATGGGAAAATTTCCATTTTCTGCACTGTAGTGCGATCTTGCAGTTGGTATATTTAAATAGCGGGGGTGTGGGGCAGGGGAGCTTGCCCCCTGATAGTAACATGTAGGTAGTTTTTTTTTTTTTACATGTTCGAAATTTCAAAAGTCAAACATATAGTCTTGGCCATATGGGTTTCGTTTTTTTTGAAATTTCAATCATGTATAGTAGACATATATATATATATATATATATATATATATATATATATATATATATATGTGTGTGTGTGTGTGTGTGTGTGTGTGTGTGTGTAGCTAGATATATTATGAAATTTTAACTGTTTCTTGAAATGTGATAGTACAGTTGTATTCAAAAGTACTGACATTCCCCCCCTGCTAGCAACAGTGAACTTACACAATTCCTGTATGAATATCTCATAGAATACTCTATTTTAAACTTGTGTGACGTGATGCATTTCCCAATCCCAGTGCAAGTGACTGTGCTGGGGAAATACGGAAATGTGGAGTTACAGCAGCCTCTTAGAGTTAGATCTAGCCTTAGTCAACTTTAAAATGCATATATGCAATACAGAATGTATAGCATGTTGCAGTGTGACTGAGGTGCAAAGGGCAGTTACACATGTGCACAAGCTAAACACAGCTCACCCACAGCTATCAAAATGCACTTATGTCTTTAAGGGAGAATACACATGTGTACTATAATGTGATTCACAGAGCTTAACATTGCTGACCCTCATTTGCATAAGAAGTTCTCAAATCAGCCCCAGCTTAGACCAAGCTACGTCAGTCTGCCATTTTAAATATTGCTGGACTTTCAGCTTTCGAGGAAAGCCCATGAAAAGTCAAAATGGACTAAAACCATTTAAAAACCCTTGGGATAACCAGAAACTATTAGACAAAAGCAGTTTTTAGTGGAAATGAGTGGGATCTCTTCAGCAGTAGCTTGTATTTACTTGCAAGGCATGATATTTTAAACTCTCTGATTTCATGACTAATTAGATACATTTTATAACGTGTCTGATTACTCATGAAATGCTTGTGAATGCGTAAGGTGCCATTTTCAGTGCTGGATATATTTGTCAAGTGGCTTTACTACAGACAGTGGCCTTTAGCAATCAGTAATGCCCAGGACCATAATACCGGTCACCTTCATTAAATTCAGTACTGACATACACGAGCTATTATTAAAATACTCAGTACCATACTCACACAGCAAAACCATACAAGCATATATGTTACTACTGCGGCAGAGGAATACAAAATACAGGCAGTATTGTCAGGAAAAGTCAAATCCGCAGCTCAGAACTCATATAACAATGTGCCTGTTATACGTGTTATTTTTGTAATACACTGGCATGCATGATATATAATTAATTAAAGTATCCTACAGGGGGGAACCAGGTATGACCTGTGCCACAAATTGCAATTGTAGATTGCAAAATGCTGCAGCAGCAAGGTACAAGGCACAGGAGAAACAACTTCAGTCTTCAGAAGAAATAACACTCACATGAATGCTCTGAGGGCTTAAGGGCAATGTCCTTTTGGGAATGGGGACTAAAAATGGCAGAGCGCTAAGGCATCGAATTGAGAAATGGCTGACATAAAGGCTGCAGAAAGGAAAATATACACCTTTTGGCATAATGTAGGAAAAGAGTAAATTGCATTGTGGGATGTGCAAGGAAACAAACTAGGCAGAATGCAATTCCCATAGCTGCACTGGAAGTGCCCCATCCAAACTCCAGGCTTTAACACCCGATGAGGAGTATGTTCTTTCTATAAGGAATCAAGAATTTGATGCAGATAAGGATACTGTTGTAATCATCAAAGGAGTATGAGAACCAGACTCCTGCAATAACCGCAGGTAGGCAGTGTGGAAGGTTAGTGTATAGATGATTTCAATATATTAATCTGAGATGTATTAGTATGGCACCTGAGTTCAAACCACTGTAACATGTTTTATCATCAGGTATTCCGTGAATGTCAAATGCAAGCCAAAGGGTACAGATAATGTGTGGTAAGTGAGGTCATCCTACCTTTATGTAAAATTAATTCTGTCTGTCAAAGATTACAGTAATCACATCTTGAAATATCGCTTCACAGAATCTGCACCAGAAACAACCATTTCCTGTGCTTCTACATGGTAGGCTGATGTTGACAACAGAATGGCTATCAACGATGATGACATAACAAGGAATCAGTTATGACACATACTGAAGACAGTAGCACATGGCTGAAGAGTCTACTACCATAGCCCTCTATACCTCATTAGGAGGAGCCTCAATCTATATTAACCACAAGCATAACTAGGTTGGTTAAAATGGAGAGTGTGGTGGAATTTATCCACATGCAAAGCACTATAGACAAAGTCCCTTTCCGTATCCTAGCAAGCTATAGGTCAACCTTTATGTCCCTAGATTCCAATAGCTCATACCTAGATCTACCTGAGACACTCATCATTAAACCAAATAACCAAATATCCTGCTCATGCATGGGAGACTTTAACTACCCCTGTATAGACTGGAAAACACACACTGCCTCATACTCATAGGCATAACAATTCCTGGACTTTATTAATACAAATACCCTCAAACAGATAGTGCATACATCCACAAGAGGTTCAAACATACTGGACATAGTACTCATCAGTGTGGGAGGGCACTGCACCCCCCCCCCGACTGTCATGTCCTCACTGGTGAGGTCGGACCACAAAGCTGTCTTCTTTGAAATAAAAATCAACTCCGTAACCACAGCAAACCCTGTAACAGTTATGAACTATTCCAAATAAGCAATAGTTTGTCAAAATACAATGCCCCTCCCAACTCCAAGTTCACAGCAACCCATGCAGCATTGTTCACAGAAACCCTGTACAATCATGTAAATGGCTGTATAGAGCCTACCATACCTACTAGAAGCAAGACCAAATAACTAATAAAAACAAACCACTCCGTTTGAATCCTAACCTTAATAGGGTATATAACAAAAGGGAAAAAGTCATGACTAAAATCAGGAAGAGCAACTCATATAATGATAGAAGCCCTTTAATTAAATTAAACACGAAACTAAGAGGACTAGTTAAGTCCAACAAGGCCAAATAAGAGGTCAAGTCAGCCTCTCAGGCTAAAGACAACCACAAGGCCTTCTACGGCTATGTCTGAAACCTCAAAGGCAGCATACATCAGTGTGCTAAACTGGTGGTCAGTGTTCCCACCTTTATTGAGCAAGCTGACATAGTGAATTTGCTTTCTGAAAAATTCAGCTCAGAAAGAACCCACACCCTTCTGCATCAAAAGCAAGTATGCTACTTGCATACTAACACTGCTTTCAAATTCTCTAGCACAAAAAGTGATGACCATTTGCTAAACAAAACAGGTGCACATTGAAACCAGACTTAACATGAGCAGTAGTAAACTTATCTTCCCCTGAAGCTCACAGTTCCTTGAAAATGCAGTGAAGCTCAAAATCCCCTGAAAATCTACCGAAGCTCACAAATCCTTGAAAAGGTACTGAAACTCGTAATTCCTTGAAAATGTACTGAAACGCAACACTTCCTTGAAAATACACTGAACCTCATAGTCTAGTAGTTGGTGTAAAGGATTCAGGCTCTTGTCTCTGGTAGCTAAGGTACAGAGTTTGAGCCTGGTTAAATTAACTAACCTGCCAGCTCTAACTAGGGCTACACCCATCAGCAAAGTACCTTACCTTACCAATAACATTCCATGGAAGAAGCAGGAACAGTCATATGCATTGACAAATGACAAGATGTAAACATTGCATGTGGAGGGTGTTCTTAAAGACAAATGTCCTTAAAGAAGACTTGTAAGCTTTTTTTAAAATTTTGAATTAAAAAGTAAATGTTGTGTCAGCCCCACCTGGCCAGCAGGCCCCTCTCTGCCAGCAGGGCCTAGGTGCCCAACTAGGTCACCTAGTGCTGGATCCAGCTCTGTCTCCTGATCTATGAGACCATTACACACCACACTATCCTTAGAGGATAACACATATGGCACCTTCCAAGTATAAGTTACATTTTTAAAATAAGTAACAGGGAAAACTGTACTCACCAATCAGTCACTTTACAGAGACAGTCAGTACTGCATTATTTCCTTCTTACTGAAAAAGAGTAAGGAGATAAAACCTCAGGAAAATAAAATTAAAAAAAAATTATTTTTTCATTGCAAGTAATCCCTGCACAGTAACATTCATCATACTTTGTCATGGGCACTGCAGTCATAATGACTTATATGAAATGATGAATGAAAACATTTTTCTTGATATGTGTAAAATTTGTGATGTACAATGTAAACTGACCATGTACCACTCAGCACTGTGTGCAAGTAACACTGCATGCATTAAGTGTTATCTGTGAGACAATATTTGGCACTCTCACTTAGTGAATGTCATGGCTTATAGTAACTGACTGCATGTTCTCTCTTTACCGGCCATAAACCATGCATGAGCCTGTCACAGGGGTCACTATGCTACTAACATTGGTTGGCCACCATCAATATCGTCACTTGTTGGAAGAATCACAGCAGGAGCTGCACTGCCAGTATCGGTGACTGGCATTGGTAGTTGTGCAACAGACTGATGCATAACCATGTCATGCAGAATGTAGCAGGTGGTAAATATCCTGCATGTAATAACAGGGCATACTGAAGGGTAACCACAGACATGTCCATTCATTGATGATGTGCTTTGAGCAGGCCAAACTCTCACTCGATGACTATCTAAGTCAGGGACAGGGAAGTGTTGAAGAGTTCCTCAGTAGCTCCCTGGGAGTTATGGACTGTTGTCATTAGCTAAGATTCAAGTGAGTAGCCTGCATCACCTAAAAAATAAAAAGGAGTACATTGCAAAAAAAGGGGAGTGATTACTCAGTAGCACCTATGACACTCTAAAACTAAAAAAATGACTGTAATTTTTAACAGTATTAATACTAACCACTTACCAATTAGGTGACCATGAGGAATCCTAACATTCAGAAAGAGGTGGTTCAGAGTGCTTCTGTGCCAAATGTGGGACTGACCGTATGCTGGGCTGACATGTTAGTGGTACAGTCCTATGCATCACACTATACATTTGGGCAATCTCTTCCATCTCTCTCAACTTTCTGATTTGAAAGCCTGCATTTGCACTTGTTTCTGTCCTGTAACTCGTCTAGTGCAGATACAGATTCTTAGTTTTAGCACTTAAATTTGCTTATTCATGCTCAGCACTTGTTCAGAACTTGTAAGCACTAAATAAGCTACTAGTTACTATAGCACTCAGTCTTCCTCATTACCTAGAGGAAAACAGTTTTTGTACTTACTTTTCTCACTTGCTTAGAGAAAAACAGCTCTTGTACTAACTTTCCTCACTTATCTAAAGGGAAATAGTTTTTTATTCAGGCATGTCCAAGGGTCAGCTCCCAGTGTTCTCTCCTGTCTATCTGATGAATCTGGGCATCTTGAGGCAATGTAGAAATTGCCTCATGTACACAGACAACCCTCTCCTACCACCCAACACTACAACCTGTGAGAGGTGCACTTATCTAGCCAAACTGGAGGTAAAGCTCTCTCCAACCAAGACTGAACTAGAAAGTCATGAGGAGAAGGTAAACATTTGCACCACACTACATTCATCCCATAGTCTCACTAAATCTACACCACCAAAATCCACACATAGTAACACAAAAACATTCGCAGAGGCTCTCATTAATAATCTGTCTAAGCAACAGAGACCTCCAAAGCAGAAACGCGAGCAACCTCCATCCCCCAACACAACCCAAATGAGACATAGCCCACAGACTCAGTGTGCCACTCAACCACAGCCAATAAGGGAAAACAACGTACCCAACACACTAGTCATAGGTGACTCTATAGTCAGGCACACTGATATCCAACTCACCAGGCTAAACAAGGAGAAGGTTCCTGTCAGCTGCCTGTCGGTTATGCCACATAACCCATGCATTCAGGTCACTCCACAACAAGTACAAATATGACTCTGTCATTGTCCATGTTGGTGTGAATGACCTGAGATGAACCTCCTTGGACTACATGAAAAGAAACATGGAAGAGCTCTCCGATCTTGTAGCCCAGGCAGGTATGACCCTAGCCCTGAGTAGCATTCTGCCATCGCCCAGAATGATACCGCAGTACAAGGATAAAATGATTGACTTCAACAATTGGCTAAGCTTCTGGTGTCATTCTAAGGGGATCCAGTATCTGTCTGCTTGGGATGACATGGTCGACAGACCACGATGCTTTGCCAGAGATGGCCTGCACCTGTTGCCCCTGGGATTCCGGACACTGGCTAAGGCTCTTGCTGCCCCTATAGTGTCTTTCTTTAGGCAAGGTTCAAATAACAAATTCACTACCATAACAGGAACAGGCAAGCAAAAACTGAGGGTAATGCTACTCAATGCTAGAAGTCTAAATCTCAAAATGCACTCACTCGAGGCACTCCTTAAAATGGAGAACATCGATGTCTGTGCAGTGACTGAGACTTGGTTCAAGGCTCCAGAGAGCACCCCTGCACTACCAGGCTATAACTCATACCACACTTTTCGGCCATGTAACCTGGACCAAAACAGCAAAGGCAGAGGTGTGTCCATATTCATTAAGGATATCCACACCTCCAGGCAAGTTGCTCAGCATAATGCATCTGATGTTATCCAAGTGCAACTAACTCTGGGAAAGACTGCAATCCAAACTGTAGCTTGCTACAGATCCCCCACCATGCCCCAGGATTCTCACTCCTCTTTTCTTGATGTACTGGAAAATATTAGGGTTCAACTAAACACCCTAATAATGGGCGACTTCAACTACCCACCATTAACTGGGAAAACTACTCATGTACCAACTCCTTAGCTCTACGCTTTCTGGAATTCATAAACTCCAATGCCCTGGATCAACTTATCCACACCCCCTCCAGGGGCAACAATATCCTAGACCTAGTCATTAACAACATGAGTGAGCGGTGTTCCACACCTGAAGTCAACTCCTCGTTGGTCTGATCCGACCATAAGTTAATCACTCTTGATATCCACATCCCGCCCCCACCCCCCATTAAGGAAACCACAGTAAAAAAATTATCCAAAGCCACCTTCATGCTTCTTAAGACAGAAGTGGTGAACTTCATGACACCCATGCAGATGGACAATACAGTTACAACTGCTGAATCCTACACAAATGCACTCTATAAGCACTTACACGAGTGCATGGATCGTGATATCCCAAACAGAACTAAGATGCTATCCTCCAAAAAATGGAAGCCAATCTGCTGGTCCTCTGCCATAAACAAACTGTACAACAGAAGGAAGAAACTGTTGCAAAAGCGAGTAAAATCCCATGAGTGGAAGAGCTCCCTGGTCAGTCTCATAAGAAGCTGAGATCCCTTATAAGATCCTCCAAAGCTAGCAACGGAAACAAAATCACCACTAATTCCAAGGACAACCACAAAGCATTTTATAATTATGTAAACAATCTCGATGGCAACACCTAGATCTGCTCTGAGTTACAGCACAAAGGCAAAAAAATTACAGAAGCAACTGATATTGCCAACATCCTGGCAGATAGGTTCAGTGCTAACTTTACCCCCCTCTCACCCCCTAAAGGGCCCATATCTATACAGGAAGAATGCAGAGTCCTTGTAATCATAACTAAGCAGGTAAAAGCTGCACTCTCTAAAGCCAGAAACACAGCATCCATGGGACTGGACAACATCCCAGGCTGCGTTTTATATGAACTTCAGAACGAACTGGCTCCCCACATAAGCACCATGTTCAATAATAGCCTCGCATCAGGCTTTGTGCCCACTGAATGGTGCACAGCAGCAGTTATCCCACTCCACAAAGGGGGAGCCACTACTGATCCTGGGAACTATCGACCTATTAGCCTGACGAGCCTGGTCTGCAAGGCCATGGAATGTATCATCATGGAACTCATAAACAAAGACATTGGTAACCTCCAAACTCTGGATCCCACCCAGTTCGGGTTTGTGAAAGGCAGGTCATGCCTCCTGAACCTGATCGATTTCTTTGAGGCAGTCACCAAAGCCGTAGATGAGGGTAAGGTGGTTCACACAACCTATCTTGACCTTACCAAGGCTTTCGACAACATCCCCCATTCTGGAATTATAGCTAAACTCACTAAACTAGGTATAAAGCCCTACGTCACAAAGTTGGCTCACTAACGGAACCCACACTGTAAAATTAGCAGACTCCAAATCTGACCTCAAAGCAGTGACAAGTGGAGTACCACAGGGTTCTGTCCTGGGACCTCTCCTGTTTGGTATCTACTTCTCTGAAGGACAGGTTAACACAGATGGCTTCTGACTAACGAAGTTTGCAGATGACTGCAAACTAGGAGCCATAGTCAAGTCCCCAAATGATGTGGGATTCCTACAGAAGGGCCTCGCTGAGACAGATGCCTGGTGTCAGAGCCATGGTCTCAAGCTCAATGCCAAAAAGTGCAGTGTCATCCTCTTTGGTAAAAACTCTGTACCCATGAACTACCACATAGGCAGCAATCTACTTAACACATAATGCGTGATAAGAGAGCTTTGGACCCAGGTGGACAGTAGTCTCTCCTTTGATAGTCACATCACTACAGTAGTCAGGAAGTACTTCTACATGGCACACCTCATCATAAAAGGGTTCTCATCCAGGAAAAAAGAGGTCATTGTTTCCCTCTACTCGACACTCATTAGACACATTATAGAGTACAACGCCCCTTTTGGAATGTACCTCACAAGACATCTGCAGCAGCTGGAAAGGCAACAGAAGTACCTCACAAAGAGGATTACTGGCCTCAAACAAATGCCCTATACTGACCGCCTCAAAAAACTTCAGCTTTACTCCATAACATATTGCCTACTCCAAGGTGATCTCTGCCTAACATATAAAGCTATGTCAAACCCAGAGCTGTTGGACATGCTACACCTAAAGAAATCCTAATCCCTCCGAGCTACATGCTCTAGGGACCTAAACCTTGTCACCACAATAAACAGGACATGCTGGAGGGATAGATTCTTGTCCCAGAGAATTCCCATACTCTGGAACAGGCTACCCATCTATGTCAAGCAAAGTTCTTCATTAGCACCCTTCAAGAAAGACCTTGATGAGTGGATGGGAAATAGGAAATACACCCCGAAGATCACTTCTGTGTCTCTGCTCAACAGTGGCATAAGGAAAATAACTTTCTTGGGTGGCGTAAGCCAGGGAACCTTGTTGGATAGGCTTACGTAGGCCCTTGGGCTGATAGTCTAGTACCTACCTATGAACCTATACCTGACAGTTAATGAAATGGTAGTACTTTCTGTTCTACTACTACTCTTTCTGAGATCCATATAGAGCCTAATAGCAGCATGGGTGCAATCTATTGCACCAAGATCCTCAGGAAAGCATGCCATCCCATAGAAGGCACTCATAGTCCATGCTCAGTCCTGAGGTGAGGCAGGCAAAGACATGTACTGATCCACAATTTCCAAGAGTATGTTGAGGAAGTTCTGAGGTCTGTGTGATACCCAATATGATCCCAGATTGTCTGTGGAATGGTCCCATGGCAAGCATACTGAGGACTGTACATTCCTTGGTATCCACAGGTATAGGAAGGCCAAGCATCCTCCTAGCGCTCTCTGTAGACCATGCAAACTCACCAAAGCCTGCACTATGTCCTTGTCCACTCTAAACTGTGCTGTCAAAGATTTGTTGACCATTAAAATTCAGATAGGTCAGCCTGTGCGTATGTCTTTGCTGTCAAGGGTGAAGAGCATGACTGAGCACCCCTGATTTTAACACAACCAAGATAAACACCTCTGAATGGGACATGTACGCTGACAGTGAACACATGCACCTTTGTAGATTGCAGAGTTAATGAAAAGGGTGCAGCTACTCTTTTTATAAGCCTAACATGCATGGTGCAGATGTTCATCAAAAGCAACTATGTATCCCATAAATATAGAATGATTTCTTAACATAGAATTATCGCAGATTTTTCACATATTCGTCACTGACATCTCATTATTACTTTATTTTCATTCTACTTTTCTCAGATTGGTACAAACAGCTGCACTTAAGTGCAGCTGATGTCTTTCAATCACTTTTTAGCTGCGCTCTAACGTACTTAGTGCAAATCCCTGCTACACCGAAGCACAACTATGAATATCACCCTAAATCTTATACTGAAAACTGCCTTGACATCCAGAAATAATGCTAAAGCTATAAATCAGCTTCTTCTTCCTTTTTTACTCATAGCTTTGGCATGATTATTGGCTCCAAAATGTGTTGCATCTGTTGGACAACAAAACAAGAAAACTAGTTCATACATATCAAATGTCATTAAAAATGAGTGCATCTAACTGTTATATACTATTATATATCCCTCAGTCTTGAGATATTGGCTTCAATGAAACTGCCTCTATACATGTACAGTATATATATTTTATATATATATATATATATATATATATATATATATATATATATATATATGGATTCCATTCAGAAGCTTGAAATACTGAAATCTCGAATTTCAGTATTACAAGCCCAAGAAGCCGAATCTACATAATAGCAAAAGTTTAGAAGTGCAAAATGTAAAACCTCGAACACCAGAGGTTTTGAATTTCATGCTTCTAAAGTTCTGCTATGGTCATGTATTCAGGTAAGTGTGTGTGTGTGTTTGTGTGTGTGTGTGTGTGTGTGTGTGTGTAGTAAAATCACGAAATTCAAAACTTCCGGTATTCGAGGTTTTGAATTTCGCGGTTTTTAGTTTTTGTAGTTTTGTGGATTCCACTTCTTGGGCTCGAGCTACTGAAATTGGAGATTTCAGTATTTGAGCTTATGAAGTGAATCGATATATATATATATATATATATATATATATATATATATATATATATATATATATAGATATATAGATAGATAGATATAGATATACATATAGATCTGCAGTCAGTAAACTGCTTATTTGTTGACTTTATCCAATCCAAATGTACTGAAAATTCTAAATCATAAAGAAAACATGTCTAGGAATGACATCGTTGTTCAGACTAGCAGAATCATTACAGAAAAGAGCTAGTATGAAATTCAAATCAGAACTGGGCAAGAGCAAGTAGTAAAACAAAGTGCCCCCCCCATAAAAAAAAAGAAATAAAGAGTATGAAGATTATGACGACAAGAAAAGGAAAGAAAAGCAGAACGTTTACAATTAACTTGGCAGGTATAGAGAACTACTGTAATAGCAAAGCAATGCTCTAGATTGGATGCATGAGTTGGTGGCTAAGTAGATGTGAAGTTAAGCCAAATGAGGAAATGTTAATAATCACATCTCAAGAATCTGAACTACTCGCATGCTGGCTTGCAAAGTCTACATAAAGGGTGGGAGATACAGACAAATCTAGGTTGTATAGTACAGAACATTTAATAGTTGTACATCTTGTTGTTGGTTGTGATACATTCATACCTGAAGGTCTGTACACTGAAAATAAGGTAATAAAGAAAGTAAGGTGTAATAAGGTGACAACTGTTACAATGGGGATTGTACAAGCACTCAACATACAGTTACTGGAAAAACAATGGAAATGTGAACCACAAAGAATTACTGAAAATGAAGTACTGATCACATGGGATCATCTAATACCAGCAGTCTAGAAAACAGCAGCGAGAAAAACAATTATTATAGCAGAAGAAAAAGGACAAAAGTTTCACTGATCATTGAAAAAGCTACACCTAGTAATTATATTGCCCTACATAGTGAGAGGTGAGAAGTTATAAAATATCAAGCTATGCAATGACATGCTAGAGGAATGCAGAGTAAAACAACAAAACAGATTCAATAGCAGTAAGAAAAACAGATATAATAAAAAGTACTTCTCAAGCATACTTAAATATGTCACTAATTCTGGTAATTCCATATGAATGACAGACTGAAGTAATTCGGAATACAATGCTGGTGCAGAAAAGAGCACTCTCAGCAAACATTAAGTATTAAAGCAATACTAATCTCATGTACTTTATTCATACCCTGGCTTAGATATGGTGCCCATACCAGGCAGACTATTAGAAGTCCTAAAGGACTGAAGACACTAAAAGAGAGAACGTCATAGGCTAGGTACCATGAGTTTTCTTGCATGATTAATAATACTCTCCTTCTGTTCTGTCTCATATGGCTCCCTGCAAAGTGTTCATTGCTTAGGTTCCAAGCTACAAAACACCTTGCACTATTTCAAACTCCTTCGCTTTTGAAGAAACAGTGATTGCAACTACTATCAGTTGTAAGATCGGAAAGTATACTGACGCCTTATCAGCGCCTGTTTATGAGAAATGTTTTAACCCAATGCATCCCCTGCCATTGGTACAGACTGACAAAACAAGTAATTCCCTAGTACCCTTCAAAATCAGTCAGACTAAAGTAGTAGATGGAAGACCATCCCTAGTAGGAAATCAGTCAGACTAGATTAATACATGGAAGACCATGAATTCTGGGGTATGTGGGATCTGTCTGTTAAGCTTCTTGATGGTCACTTAATCTATTTTTAAACATATGGGCCTAAAACAATATGCTTTTACTTATCAGTTTAATAGAGAGGGAGGATGAAGGCTATGAACTGCTAACAAATTTCATCCTGTAGTCAAGGGCTAGAATTTCTTGTATAAGGCAATAACTGGTCAGTGTTCCAGGGTCAAAAGGCATTTATGCCTAGATGGCTTAAATAATTAGGAAATGAATAACAATGGTCATCATTCAACATAGGCATAATTAAAATTTGTATTAATTATGAAATTGAAACATGGTGAGATGTGACAATATTAACACAGTAAAACAGCTGATATTTTCTAATAAAAACTCATACTATCAGAGATTTATATTGATAGTTTAGGTTGTGATAGCATCAAGCCGATATGAATGTTGCCTAATCATGTCCACAAATTAAAAAAAAATCACATCATTGCCACCATCCTGTCACTCTATTACATTTAATTGTACTTAACATTGTTATCAAACTATTTTTGTTTTCTGGTCTGATATGTTTGTTCTTGGTATTAAACTCGATGGAAATGTTATTTAAGAAATGTTAATAAAGTGAAGGTTAAAAAAAAATCACAGCATTGCATGAACCATTTTTGCATGAATCATTGCTGTTTGAAAGTTTCAGACTGTCAATGATGCAGTTAGGATTCTGCTATACGTGCAGTAATTCTACACATGCTTTCATTTATATTGAATGACTGATCCAGTAATATTGAGCTAGTCAAGGGTCATAGCTGTAGCTAGAACACAATATCTTTTAAGATCTTTCATCATTTTTTACATCTTTGCTACAGTTTTCAGCAGCAGAACATTTAGTCTGTTGATAAAAAAAATGACAAAAATAAAAGCTACAGATGAAGCATTTATGGATCTCCATGGTTTCTATGTTAGCAACATAGCAACTGAGTCCATTGTCAAATCAATTTTAGTGGATTAAGGTAAGCAAAAAATTACAGACATGAAAAAAAACAACTAGGATGACGGAGTTATAATAAAGGAAAAACCTTTTCTGCAAAAGCTTTTCTTTCTCCTCTTCACTGCAATTCTCATATCATTCAACAAACTGATGGCAGTAATCATTATATTAAATTTAGTAAATATCTTTACCATTAGATTAAACTAAAATTAACTGTCATGGGTATTAAGTGAATGGAGCAATAGCCATTGATTGAAGAGGTAGGGTTTTTAATCAGTTTTTATACGTTAGGATTTTGAGGTTCAGCTGTATCAAACATTTGCATTCACTTATTCCTTCTGTATACCAAGCAATGTTGTGTGGAAGCATGCACAAGCCTTCAGCCTCAGTGATATTCACAAGTAATCTTAAAAATCATTATGCTTTTCATGAATTAATGCAAAAATTACTCTGCGCTCATGTGAATGTCAAGCGTACTGAATATGGTATTGCTCAGGCATACTATATGGTGGTAAACAGAAATAATATCTTCCATGTCATGCTTTATTACGTGTGTTATTTTAATAAGAGTAGACTGTACTCCATTACCCAGCAAGCTACAGTATTGTATTACTGAACTATACAATCATCATAATTTACTTTGACACATATCTGTTGTCTGCAACTCAGTTATTCGGCAGGATAATATTAATATTTCATATAATAATTATATGTAATAAATGCAGTATTAAAACAAGGAACTATCTGGAATGGTCTAGGTTTCTATGAATCTCAAATAAAATGCTTTAAAACTGAAAAAAATTACCCAGCCATTTTGTGTATTTCTTGGTATGACAATAAATACTTTAAAACTGTGCAAAAATATTGACTCAGTTATTTTGTACACATACAAGTGTGTGTGTGTGTGTGTGTGTGTGTGTGTGTGTGTGTGTGTGTGTGTGTGTGTGTGTGTATGTGTGTGTGTGCGTGTGCGTGTGCGTGTGTGTGTGTGTGTGTGTGTGTGTGTGTGTGTGTGTGTGTGTGTGTGTGTGTGTGTATACATCTGTATTTTAGAATTTGTAGTTTAAGATTAACATTAACTGGTACAGTAAGACCAGAAAATGTGTTTAATGACTTAAAATGAGTGATAAAGCCATGAGAATAAAAATTGAGTTAATTGAGACACATGCTCCAGGGATCTAAACCTTGTCATCACAATGAACAAAACATGCTGGAGGGATAGGTTCCTGACCAAGAGACTTCCCAGACTCTGGAATAGATTACCCATACATGTCAAGCAGAGCACCTCTTTAGCACTCTTCAAAAGGAGCCTTGATGATTGGATGGGAGATAGGAAATTCACCCCAGGGATCATGTCAGTCACCCTGCTAGACAGAGATCTAGGGAAATAAATACTGTGGGAAGAAATAGGTTCATAGGTTCATAGGTTGGTACTGGGCTATCTGCCCGAAGGCATATATTAGCCCAGCCACGTTGTGCGGTATTCACCGCCCCTTTAGTAGTTCCATAGACCCTTGTACTAGCAGCTAGTACCCTTGGCCCCTATCTAGTAGTGCTGTTGGTGTGATCCCCGGTGTGAACTTTCTGTTACCCATCCACTCATCAAGGTTCCTCTTGAAGAGTGATAGTGAGGGGCTCTGTATTATGTAGATCGGGACCCTGTTCCATAGTAAGGGAAGTCTCTGCGAAGGGAATCTATCCCTCCAGCATGTTCTATTCATTGTTGTGTTGAGGTTTATATCCCTAGAGCGTGTAGCTCAAGTAGATTTGGTTTTGCTAACATGGCGCATGTTCAACAATTCTGGGTTGGACATGGCTCTGTACATTAGACAGAGATCACCTCTGAGAAAGTAATATACAGCAGAGAACAGTCTTAGCTTTTTCAATCATGCTGCATAGGGCAACTGTTTGAGGCCAGTAATCCTCTTGGTTAGGTACCTTTGTGGTCTCACCAGCTGCTGGAGATGTCTAGCCAGGTACATTCCAATTGGTGCATTGTACTCAATAATGGGTCTGATGAGGGAAGAGTAGAGGGGCACCATTACATCCTTAGATCTTGATGCGAACCCTTTTGTGATCAGATGGGTCACATAGAAGGATTTTCTAACCACTTTGGCAACATGCTTATCAAAGGAAAGCTGACTATCTACTTGGGTCCCTAGATCCCTTATTTCTTCTTCAGATTTCAGGGGATTATCTCCTATGTTGTAGTTTGCGGGTACTCTGTTTTCTCCAAAGGGGATTACTACACATTTTTTTGCATTTAGCTTGAGACCATGGCTTTGACACCATGCATCAGTCTCATTTAGGCCCTTCTGGAGGATCTCCATGTCGGCCGGAGACTCTATTATAGCACCCTGTTTGCAGTCGTCCGCAAACTTAGTCAGCCACAGCCCTTCCGTGCTTGCCTGTACTTCTGAGAAGTATATGCCAAACAGGAGGGAATTGTTATGGCTAGGCTTGTATAGGCCCTAGGGCTGATAGCCTAGTACCAACCTATGAACCTATAGCATGGATTTTATTATTTTATGTAAGATATTAGCTGGATTACTGTATATTCCATTTCAATGTTTTTTTTTGCTATTATACTGTTTTTTTCTACTTTAATTGGAATTGATCACTTCTATTCATTTGTAAGGGTTATTTGTGCAACCTATGAATATGAATTTATGTCGTTTTCACATGATTTTCTAAATGAACTGTAATGTGTACTTTTTTCTACTTTAGTCTTTTTTTTTTCTTTTATCATTTTACAAAGTGATAGGTGCTTTTTATGAGACAACTATCATAAGATATAAATTAGGTCTGGTAGTTAGATTTTTAGTAAGTGCAATCATTGTGACATATAGCAGCCATCATTTTTTTTTTATTTTTTTTTATTGTTTTTTGGAATTAGATGTTTGTTAAACCATAAGAAATTATAATCCATGTAGGTGAAGTTTAATCTATAAAAGAGAGAGAGAGAAAACTCAGAACACAATTAAATAATTCTTTGTTACATACACAAAACTGTTATTTTATTATATATTAGTATAACATGTAATAAGCAGATCTCAGTATAAAACAATCATCTTTAGTGTATTTTTTGGTAAAGTTATACAACGACAAATTCTAGAATACAGTTTTAAAGGTAACCTGAGCAGTTGGCAAATGGTTAAAAAAAATTAAGAGTTTTCTTCTTGACTTAACACATAAAATAGAATATATCAAGTAGTAGACCATAGTTTCATATCTTGCTGTTTATATTTCCAGTTTTTAAGTCCATGACTTAGTATTTCTAAACTATGGACCCGAATTTGCAGAATTTAATTCCGTGACTTGAAGATCAGCACCAACAATGTAGAAACAACACATGATATCCACCGAGAATTGTGCTTGGAATGTTACAGTTAGTTGGTGCCAGTCTTAATAACCAGAACTTCTGTTAGCTATCTTATCATTATATTACATCTCACTGCAGAACGAATGCCACTTATTAAATGTAGTTTGCATTTCTTCCTGCATATCTCCAACAAGCATCTCCAACAATTTCCTCTGTTACTGCCTTCAGTTTTTGCTGGGGGATTGCCAATTAAAGAGCAATTTTGTAAGTGTAAATCAGGAAATAAAGGGAAGTCTCGAGTCATTGAATGATTACATTTAGCTAATTCGTTCCATTTTCATCATTTCCAGATTTAAGACATTTTACCACTTATGCAAAGACAAGAAGTTATAAGCTCAGGTGGTTCCATGTCAGCCCTATATAATGTTTTAAGGAGTGTCACCATATGTTTATTTATACCACCTCACTCCTTTGGTGGAGGATGTGTAATCCTGGGATATGAACAGATGCTATTGCAGAATTACTTTACTAGTATTGCTACAAAGTCTTTCTTGCCATGGAAAGTTTCTCCCCTTAGAATTATGTAATGAAGCATTGCTAAAGGGTAATTTAGTAAATGCTTAACATAAAGAATGCATTGCTCAACCTAATTCCAACAGCACAATGGTTTACTATCCACTCTGATCTTTGCATTACACCATATATAAGAATTATAGAAAATTGTTTGTGTTTTGTCATTGCCTTTCCATCTCTTGTTTAGATATTTGTTGGACACTCCCAGGTCACGGATTTTATAAGGAGTAACCTTCCCCTGGGTGATTGTGGATTCTGCACATAGAAGGATTTCTAATATTGCCTAAATGTGTGTGATTTACCTCTTACCATATGGGTGAATCACACTATGAGTACCTGCCTATACAAGCAACTTTTTTTGGCTTTTTCCGATTAGGGGTTGCCACAGTGGCTTACTGGTCCACAGATTTTTTTTGGCAGTGGTGTTTTTATGGTGTTGAGTTGCCAGCCTGGTGCCCAACCTTCACAGAAGGTGCACACATACACACAAGCCTACCTGCATGTCCTTAAACCTCAGTCAACCACAGGGAGGGGATGCAGACTCAGCACAGAAGGAGCTCCAGCCGAGTATCAAACTAGCGAACCTCTTGCTGTGAGGCGACAACGCTAACTGCTGCACCACTGTGGCTGACTACCCCACCACTGCCTATAAGCTGCCAAATTAGGAAGGTCAAAACCTCCTATACAATGAGCCATATATGGTTTCCTTCTGATAATACACAGGATTCTTCTATCCCATAAATTAGATTTTGACATTTGGGTATAAAGCCTGAGAAGGTTACATGTGGTAAATATCTAACTATAAAGATTATTTTTTGATAAAATAAATATTTTTATTGCTTGTAGTCTATGGAGGAAAGCCAGTTTCTGAGATTTTAAGTGAGCAATTTTCATTTGTATGTATTGCATCAGGGGTAGTATATTATGTTCCACCAAAGATTCCATCTTATTAGTCATGAGAATCTGTAAATATCTACATTCTTAAACTGCTAGGAAGGAGAGAGAAATTTCCAACTATAATGAGGTTTGTGTACTTATTGACTCCTGCATATTTGGAATTAACCCTAAGAGCTGTTTACTTTACTAAATGGTCCTGACAAGTGTCTCAAAATTAGCCAAAGGGTTTTCAGTGCATATTACGCAATCATCTGCTTACCATGATGACAGACCAGAGTATGAGTGAAAGAATGTAATGCCCAAGTTTCCATGCCTGTGCTGTAGAATTTAGTCGGGGATTAAAGCTACCAGTACAAATAAATGTGGCAACAATGGGCAGCCTTGTCTAGGACCATACTTAATACCTGTTCTTAAAAGAAAGATTTTGGTTTGAGTATATCTGTGTCAATGGGTTCACATATTGAAAATTACATTTCTTAATAAAATCCCTGGAAAGCCCATAGTTTCCATATTAGCCCATATGAAATTCCACTGAACTGAACTGAAGGCTTTCTAGAAACTTAGGAGAAATGCCACCAGAGATGAGAATGACTCCTTACAAAATATTTGTATATGCAACCACAGCTGAATCAAATCAGGTCCTACCTATTTACCTTTGGTAAACCCCAAATGGTTCTGATCTACTAGTTCAAGTGATAATCTTGTCTTATTGGTTATCTAGGACTTTCAAATAAATTTTGAGATCCAACTGGAGCAAAGAAATAAGTTTAAAATTATTTGGATTTAGGGGGTCCCTATTTGGTTTTGGCAACACTATCACCATTTTACTAGTCATCTCTGCAAACAAAATTATCTTGGGTTATGCAATGTTCTTAAAACTGAAATAGCTGGCCAATTAAGTGTTGCTTAAATACTTTGTAATACTCCACCATGTACCCTTCTAATCCTGGGGCTTTCCCTCAAAGGTTGGTTCAGCATTTCCACCAATTCCCACCCTAAAGTGGGAATGGTACCTGCTTCTAAAAAATTCTCAATGTTTCTTATCTGCCACAAGCCCATGTTTAACGCCACTTCTTGATAACAGTTTCATAGGATCATACTGATCTTTCCATCTATGATTATCTAATTTTATTAATTTTCAATGTATAAATATTTATGTCCCTTCTACATTCCTTACATTTCTTAGGTAACAATTTCTGAGGCTATACTCCTTCGCCAAATACTACAACTTCATGCATTCCCACCTTTCTGTTATTTCTTAATAGACACTGTTTGGGTATTCTCTTTGTAATGTTTTAATCTCTTTGATAAGCTCCAGTCTACTTGTATTTTTTGCATTATGTTCCTTTCCTTTATCCTTAGTAGCTGATGCTAACTCATGTAGCTTATCATTTAAATTGTTTTCAATCAAAATTACAGAACCAATTCTTTATCCACTCACTCAGACAAAATACAAATTATTCTTCCCTCAAAAGTATGGGATCAAACCTCCACAGTGTATCACTTTTATTTCAGATTTTAACCATAAGCTTAATATTAATTAGCTTATGATCAGATAACATTACTTTTAATATGCTAAGTTTCCTTTACCTGATGCAATCTTTGCGCAATTATAAACCATACATCCAGCCTACTAGCTATCGTCCTGGTGGGAACATAAAATATAAAGTTTTTCTCCTCTGGGTGATATGCTGTCTATATTGCTATTACATTTAAGTCTTGCAACATATTGTTCAGCTGTATTGTGGTGTTTGGTAATGTATTTTACCCAAAGGTAGCCGATATATGTCCATTACAGAGTTGCAATCTTCTCCTAATAGGACCATATACATGCCAGCCAATAACTTCATGATAGTTTGTGTGAAAGTTATAAGAAATGTAGGGTCATTAACATTAAAGCCATAAAAAGTTTCCAGAATGATTTTCCCCAAACATGAATCTATTTGTAGAATCTTCCATCCCCCCCGAGTATCCTTCCTTTCTTTCTTAATCATCCATTTCAGTGAATGCTACAGTAAAAGAGCTACCAAACCCCAGACTTTATTCCCAACTACAGTACACTGCCCAGTTCCAGTTTTCCACAAAACAATTAGCCCTGAACTTCTTTGTTTTAATTTCTTGTAACAGCATGATTTGTGGAGAACAGATATTTGCATGCTTCAAGAAGGACACAGATTTAATTACTGAAATTGTTTCCTTTACATTCCAACTCAGACTTTGTAGTGTTGTTAACTCATTTATGTCTTCTGTCAATGCTTATACTGTATAAAAATATAGTTACTACCTAGGAAGAAAAGAGAGATTATCACACATTCAAACTTTGGTATTACACTAATACTGCTCACGTTTTTAAAAGTAATCAATGGCAAACTATATCCTATTGAAAAACAGGTATTGCAGAACCACTAGCATTTGGTGAAGCGAATGTGGCAAAAGAAACAACTACTCCTCAAAGTTAGTGAGCAAAGTGGGTACCTTAGGAAAAAATGATCATTTCCTTATTGAAGATTTACCTGATAGGTAGTTTTTCCTCATACTCATGAAAATGCATTGTTACAGTCTAGAAGTTAATGAAAACAGGTAACACAGTGTTAGTTCAAGACCTTTATGAAGATTTATCAAACAATCCTATATAAACAAGGACAGGAAAAGTCAGCCATGTGAACCCAGTTCTTGGCTTAGTCTCCTTCCCTATGTCCAGTGGCGGTAACTGAGTTTTCTTGTGATGAGGGCTTTTAAGCCCACAGCAAGTGGTAGAATGCTCTTCACAGTCAGGTATTTCCACAAGCTGTATATCACATCCTTCTATCATTAATGACTTATAGCAATGTAACACTGTGTACGCATCCTCATGTAAGCTCTTGCATTCAAGGTATACTGTACATTGTGGTTTAATACCTAATTCTGTAATACAACAGCTTATACTAACTGTTTCTGTTTTTAACACTGCAGGATGTCTTAAGATATTTCTGCTTAATGAACTGCTGTCACATATACACCTAGATATGTTCTGTTTTCCTTATTTATTGTCATAGAGCAAAAAGGTTATTTCAAATACTGCATTTAACTGCTCTGTCTAACTGCACTGACTAGTGTTTAAAACATGTTGAAAGCGTATCTTGCTTAATGCATTAGAGAATTGCTTTATGTATTATTCACATTTTATTTTTGTATGTTCCCAGAAGAACAGATTTATGTTATCAGGTGCTGAAGCAGGAACAACCATTACCATTACTTGGTGTTTTTGTTACTGACTCTTGTTAAACCAAGTCCAATCTGACTGGTCACACAGCATGTGCTGCCTTAACCTAATGCTCTCTTACTTTTTTTCTCTATTTTTCTTTCAGTAATGCGAACCACCCATCGGGTCAAGTGGTCTCTGCCCCCCTTAACAAGCAGCGGAAACTTCAAACATCTCTCTTGTGGACTCGCCACCCACCGACACTGTCTTGTACCTAAAGAAACTAAAAACTAATGTAGATGCTTAAGTTCCAAGTGTCCGGACAGTAAAATATCTTAACTGCACTAACTTAAACAAATGTTAGTGAGTGTTTTAGTACATTCTGCTGTATAGTTCCTTAATTAAACCACTGTACTGACAATGACATCACCAGGAAGCAACAGCTGCATAACCCTCTCCAGTAAGTGCCCCCCTCCGAACTAAAGTTTATTTTCTTTTGAGAAACACTTAAATCTATAAAATAGCATTCCATTACCTCTCCTGTTTCATCTGTAACTAACTTCAGCTTTAATTTTATATCCTTTTAAGAATTTCAGGGTAATATTAGGTAATGTCTACACTTCCCTTAATTTAATAGTATAAAGTAGAGTGATTGTGCAAAGTAGCATACCTTTTCTTAAGGTTCACTGAGTGGTTTCTAATAGCTGACTATTGATCTGGGCCTGCCCTTGCTCCACTCGGGCTTCACTCTGCTCTCCTGCCCTGCTGCCAATTCCCACCCTTCACAACTATCTGGCAATTTATAGACACAAGATCACATACCCCCACCCACAGCACATCCGCCAACTCAAACAATCCTAAAACAACACAATTGCAAATATTACCAAGCTCCCACCCTCCACCCACCAAGTCCTCCTACCATACTCTATACCCCCATACTATCACCACCAACCAAAGCACCACCCACAAACCCTCAAGTAACTATAGTTACTTCTCCTCTATTACCTTACCCTTGTTGCACTTTACACCATTACCTGCTACCATAATGCTCACATAATATTTCACCCCAGCCCAACCCTAACTTCCACCTACCAACCACATAGTAACACTTCTTTCCCTTCTTACACTTTACACCATTACCTGCTACCATAATGCTTACATAATATTTCACCCCAGCCCAACCCTAACTTCCACCTACCAACCACATAGTAGCACTTCTTTCCCTTGTTACACTTTACACCATTACCTGCTACCATAATGCTCACATAATATTTCACCCCAGCCCAACCCTAACTTCCACCTACCAACCACAGAGTAACACTTCTTTCCCTTGTTACACTTTACACCATTACCTGCTACCATAATGCTCACGTAATATTTCACCCCAGCCCAACCCTAACTTCCACCTACCAACCACATAGTAACACTTTTTTCCCTTGTTACACTTCACACCATTACCTGCTACCATAATGCTCACGTAATATTTCACCCCAGCCCAACCCTAACTTCCACCTACCAACCACATAGTAACACTTCTGTCTCCTGCATCCTACCCCACTTACTGAACTACTCTACCACTGAGCTATACAAAGTCAAATATATTAACTCCACCATACATTCCAGCAAACCCAACAGATTAACTAAACATCTACTCAAAATTCAATCTCTATGTCTGTTCCTGCAAACACAGCTGCAAATTTGTGGTGATATACACCCCAACCCAGGCCTTAAAATTGATACTACCACCAACCTCATTAGTTCAAACATTTAACATGCAATTAATTGTAAAAAGCCCTGTGACCTACTTATACTTAGTACGAACACTAGAAGTATCATGAACAAAATTGATGAACTACAAGCCACACTCTCTGCTTACAACCCAGACATTACACTCATTACAGAGACATGGCTCAAGCCCCACATTGAGGACAATGAGATACTTCCCCAGGTTATAATATAATCAGGGCTGATAGAGCTATCACAAAAGGTGGAGGCGTCACCATACTATACAGGACTGTCCTCAGGGTAGGCCTTATACATAAAGAAATGCCAACATTTAACAATGCAGAAACCCTATTCATCAAAATTCAAATCAGTCAACAGAAGCAACTAAACCTAGTGGGTATTTACAACCTCCAGGTGACAACATATCTACTGCCAAGTCTATACTAAACTGGACATCCACAAACCTCCCACAGAAGAAACTCCTTCTAGGGGACTTTAATATTGACTGGAAATTCATCAACACAACTATCCCCTCTAATCACATCAACCTGTATTCCTATACTCAGCTTATCCAAACACCCATCCGCATTGACAAAAATACAAACAAGGAATCCATACTAGACTGGATCATTACAAACAACCCATCTACTGCCCAATATTATGGTACAGTATCAGCTGGCCTCAGTGACCATTTACCCACATTCATATTAAGACAACACCTCAAAATCACTAAAACAACCACCTTACGTGAAATCTGTAATTCAAAAAAATGTCATAACTGAGCATTTCATTAATGCACTAAGGTATTGCAACTGGACTCCCCTAGCAACCGTCACACTAGACAAGGCAGTGGACTACTTCAATTCCAACTTTTTAAACATATTAAAACTCACCTTCTCTCTAGACTGCTTTATGCATCCCATGTATTAACAAAACAAACCTACACAAATTGTCCACATGCTATAATAAAATAGCTTGATTCACAACCAACTCTAATTTCCGCTCCCACCACTGTCAATCACTAAAACAACTAGGTTGGCTAGAACTCCCCAACATACTAAACTATAATCAACTCACCATGGCTCATTACTTGCTGTACCACCCAAACAAGATTCCTGATCTCTCAGGCTTATTCAACATTCACAATTCTGCATGCCAACCAAGATCCACAAAAAAGCCCTTCTTGAAGTAGTTAAGTATAGACACAGTGCTGGTGAATCCCTCTACTCCTGCACAGTTGCTAAAATCTGGAATTCTCTTCCACTGGATATCAGATTGCAAAATAGCAGTCCCATCTTTAAAACCCAGTTAAAAGCCCACCTCAACCTCATCTGGCAATGTACCTGTACTGATCCCTACTACCACCATTCAGATAAATCTTCCTCTGGCACAACTTAAAGGTCAAACACATAGAAAAAAAATACCATAACAAATTGCATTTTTAAATGTATGTATATAACTGTATATAGTATTACTGCACTTTCTTACTCAAATACATTGGGCAGGATTCATGAAATCTCCGTGTAAGAGTTACAAGGCTTCCACAGAGGCTGCAGTTAAACGGTGTGACGTCAGCATGTCATGCATATGCATGAGGGCATGCTGAATCACACCTAAGGCTTACACGGTCCATGGAAGACAGTAGGGGGCATGTCCGTAGGCCAAGCCCTGCAAACGGACACGCCCCCAGAAGAGTAAAAGTCCCGAAAGTAAACCCCCATGACAGAGTCCGTGTAAATGTGAATAAACACAACACAACACATGCCCCCACAGACTATGAACATAAAATATATAAATGAACATGTTATATATTTTTTTAAATTGTAAAGATGTTTGCCCATGAGTGCGCTCTTTTGCACGGGCGTGCCCGTAGCTTAGCCACAGTTAGCAGTCAGTGGAAAAGCATATAAGAACTACATATGCAAAGTAAGCCAAGAAGCAATACCATAGCGGTAGAGACATCGGCTGAAGAGCAAGCAGTCATGGTTCGAGCCCCCCCCCCAACATCAATTTTTATTTTTAGTGAAATAAGCACAAAACAAGTCCCTGACATATATGTACACATATAAAATTATATTTTATGTAAAATGTAATGAAATGGGCCATTTATTTTGAAGAAATGTGAGATAACAAAATAATAAAAAATGTCAGATGTGCCTATAGCTGAGCTACAGTTTAACAAGTTGAGTGCATCTGCCCATAGGTGAGCAGTGGTTTAACAGGTGTAAAATGAGTGCCCGTAGGTGAGCAGTGGTTTAACACGCTGAAACTGTGTGCCCGTAGCTGAGCTGAGTGTAATATGCATGCTGACAGCCAAATGACGCGTAAACCAGCATACCCCATTTGCGCGGAGCTGCACGCCGCGCCAACAAGCTAACCAACGGGCAACGTTGAGCAAGCTGTAACAAAACTGCCTTTACACAGATGCACCTCCTAGCCTGTGTAGACAGTCATAAAATATAAAAAGCAGTGACCAGGTTCGAACACAAGATACCATGCACCATAGTCAAGGTACTGAACCACTAAGCCATGACAGTTACACTTAGAAATGCAGTAATAGCAAATATATAGGAATGAATAGAAAGAGGAGCATGACAAAGCAGGTTTTGTGAAGCTGATACAATTCCAAAATGGGCAATCACAGATAAGTGCGGGAAAAACGGCATATATAAGCCCCATAGGTGGGAATACACAGCATAACCGATTGTAAAACCAACTTGCAGCCAGAATGTCAGTTGTAGGTGAGGGTAGTTGCTTTCGAGCACAGAGGTGGGGCATTGAGGAGTCCAAATATATGGTTTGGCTCCTTGTCCACAATCATGAGGCCCAACTCATGCAGGGCCAGGTCCTGTGAGGAGCATATAGGACTGAGGCGTGGGACCGGTTGGCTCATGATCTCACCAGTGCCACAGGGATACCAAGGACTGGTGAGCAGGTCCATCACCACCATGCGGACCTGAAGAGACGGAAGCAGGACCAACTGAACCATTGGATCCAGGAGGTCTGGAAAATGCCCCATGCTCCACTACTGAGTAAGTTACATCTAATTATTTACATAAGAAATTAACCTAGCTGATATTATGGATATGTGTATTCCAATATTACTTTATTTATATTACAGCTACAGGTGTCCGTTCTGCGAACCATAGAGCCTATGGCGATAGGCTGGTGTGGTTGTGCCACCAGGCAGGTCAGTAATCCTCTCCCTGTAACTGTAAATAAATATAAAAGTATGACAGTTATCAAAAGAGTGCAGTGTAGTCACTAAGTAATAAAATGTGCAAGTAACAGTGTAAGAGGGTTTGCAAGTATTGCTTGATTACAAAAGTGTTATGCAGTCTGTAATCCAAACAGAAAAATGAAAAAGTCTGAAATAAAGTCTGAAATAAAGATGTCCCACCTGTAATATAATAGTACATAACCTGCAGCAGGCAGCAAAGTACAGCTGCAGAAGCTGAGTAAAACACATGTGTGAAATATATCCCTGTTGAAATACAGAAACATGACAGAAGTGAGACTGTTGGAAAGGATTGTAATAACTACAGGTAAAACATGTCAATAAAGCCTAGAATTAAGTACCATCCTGAATTGTAAAAATAAAACAAGTGAGAGAGTGTGAGAAAGAGTTATGAATCCACCAATAAAGTAGTAATAACTCTTGAATAAAGTATACTGCAGTCAGTACAGAATGAAATGAATGTGACAAGCAGAACCAAACTGTAAAATGTGTTGAAAATGTTACCGCAGCTGGAATGTGTATCCCAAAATCTGGATATGTTGCTCTCAGTCTGCAATATGCAGATAGTATGGTTGTCTGAAATGCCAAACAACCACAGTTGTCTATAGCTATATAAAGCAAATGTAGCAGGATGATGTAGCTGAACAGAGCCAGATATGAATGTGTATGAATAAAAATGAAAATGTATATTGATGTAGCAGTAACATTCCTATCACCAACTTGAAGTAGTTATCACATAGGAAACTGTAGGCAGAACTGTAGTGTGTATATATCTGTAGCTATTAGAAATGTACAGCATATGTATTGGTATTTGAAGTTGTTAATTAAATTTTCTTCACCCCCCTATAACCACATATAATCCATTCCACGTGAAATTGGTATGTGCAATCACAATTAACACCCCTGGACATTTGTCCTGTTGGTTCATACATATTTGCATGTACGTTGATGCATCTGCCCTGTTCATACATCCAAACCTGATGGCCTGTTGCCATCAATCAACCCTGCATGTTGTTGGACTGTGTATTGCTGTTCAAAATATACATGTGTTATGCTTGCTGTTCAATGGTTTGAATATCTGGGTGTTTGGTTAATGGGTATACTAATGCATGCTGTTACAACTAATTGTGAATGGTATTGTACGTTACTAACCCAAACTGTCATGACATAATGCAAAACATAGGACGACAGGGAAGGCGGGTTCCAGCGGACCCACCTCTCCCTCCTCAGCTGGCGAGTGCACCTGGCAGTAGTGCCCAGGCTGGACCCTCCTCCGGTGGCCCTGTGCCACCTGCGGGTGGAAGTGCTGCAGGGGATGGGGCTCGTCCCCCTTCTGCAAGTGTGGCCGGAGGAGAACATCCACTCACCCTCCGTAATGTCCGGACTGTGGTGCGTAGGGAGATCCGGGAAGCTGTTCTTGGGCCCCTACGCCAGCTTGAGGCACAGGTGGCACAACTAATGGGCGTGCCTGCTGCCCGGCCTACACAGCCCCCAGCACAGCCCCATCCTGGGCCGTGAAGGCACAGTGGCAACTGCCCATGGGTGGGGATATCAGTTCCACTGTTGCCATCTGTGGGCTCATGGGCTCTAGATATCCAAACATCCGTCCCCATCAATTGTGTAACCCCCCCAATGTGTCATACACTGCCCCTGCATGCGTCTTGTTTGTCTTGTTTGTTAACCTACCCAACCTATCTCTCCAGCTACACTGACTTCCCGTACCTGACATACCACTCTCACCTGAAAAAAAAAAAAAAAAAAAAAGGGCATTCTGTACCCACAAAAAAATTATGCCTCATACATAGCTGCCCATTTCGCACACATGTCTGCTGGACATGGAAACTGTCAATTACAATTGGCTGTACAACAAGTATTATTGTTGTCCATACACCTCTCTCAGCGGTGGAAGGTTTCAAATGTCACACCAAATTACAAACATATGCACAGCTGTTGCTGATGAAGAAATGGGCAGCTATGGGCCTTACCTACATCCCTCCTGCAAAACCCGAGCTTATTTCCCTACTGTCTTACCCTCTTTGTGACCCCTTTTTCACCACGTTCCTGTCTCCCCATTTTCATTTCTTTCAAAGAAAATAGCGCGGGTGTGCGCAAGAGTAAGCACTTTTAAGCGGTTGTAAGCAGGTGTGCGCAGAGCTGAACGCCAGTGCGCATGCGTGAGCTCTGCGCAAACCAGCGCTAACCCAGTTACAACTGCTTAAAAGTGCCTTAGTCACTCTGAATGACAAGTCCTGTAGTCTGCTCAAAAGCAAAATAAAATCCCACTGTCAGACCCGAATCCAGGACCTTGGAAACAGTAGTCTGCATGACTTACCACTAAGCCATGACTGTTATATAATAACATTGTGCTACAATAAATATATCATGTAATAGTAGGAATGAATGTAAAGGGAATATAGGATGTGTAGTACACAAATCATGCAATGTATATTTACTGTCAAATGTAGTGGATTTCTAGAATAGTAGTGTGTGAACATAAACAGCCATGCTAGTTGGTAGCTAGTAGGTAATAATGTCACTGTAGCACCTTGCAAGCCACACACATACTCACAGCAGGATAATCTCTGCCCATACCCCACAACCTCTTACAGGAACACATCCGGACTAAGTAATAAAAAATGTGGAGCAAAGGGCCAAAAACAGGGGCACATTCCAAATAATGCTACAACAAACTTATACAGTTCAGAGAGTAACAGGTTCTGCATTTTGTTGGATGTTTGGAAGGATATGAAGTCTGAAACTGAAATGTTTGTCACTATAGTCTGACTTGAGCCCACAGTGATTTGCCAGAAAAAGCTGTTTATGAGATATTGACCAAAATATGAGGCAAAAATGTGGACAACCTGCAAATATCTGTACACTTGAGAGGTCTGATACTGCCATATTTGAATAGTTAAGAGCCTAGACATAGCAACAGTGACTGAGTTACAGGGATGCCCCACAGACTCCCTGTGAAATGTACAAACAGTAGGCAGAAAGGTGTTACAACACATGCAATGGTAACTATGAAGTACTGAAAGTATGCACCACTTGCACGGCAGAAATAGTGTAGTAATACATATGCTCATGCTATCTCACAGTCACACCTGCAGAATACCAGACAATTTAATGGGTGTACCCCACTGATATGTACCATTCCATGAGGCAGATAAAAGATGCACCTGAGAGTCTCTGGGGCCTGCTCAGCAGCATACTCAAATACCCTAATAGATGTCAAGGCCCACACCATGGCCAGACCACACTGCATGCAGTAACACCCTAGCAGATATAGCAAGCATTCCAATGTGTGAATGTACATGGAAATTAGGAAAGCCACAGTAACACACTGCAGTCAAGACACCTAGCAGGCATACAAGTAGTGAATGTAAAGGGCAAATATTGAAGCCATAGCAACAAAGTGCAAGAGCCACTGCTATATACCAGTTACACCATGTCCCACAGGAAAGCACACACACCCACATTAACAGTAGTAGTAGTCTTAGGTGTCAGTGTACACTTAGTACAGGAAACTGGAGAAATGAATGGAGAAATGTTAATCTACAACACAGCCAGAAATATGAGAGAGATACTAACCTTTACACTCACAGAACAGTGTCCACAGCATACCAGCATGGTCTCTGCCCTTAAACTCTGAAAGGGCTACGCCTATCTCACATACCTTTTTATAGCACTGTCCTGGAATCACAGTGAGAACTGCAATCAGTACATAACTGGCTGCATGCAATTAGCAAATGCTGGCTAACAATTGGTGCAGAGGCCATCACATGGACATATGCAGATACCTCAATGTAAGCAAAATAGATACTCCAAGGGTGCACCAAACGCTGTGAATAATCCAACAAAACTGCTGTAGTTTAACTCTTTATTAAAACAGACAACAACAAGGATAGTAAGCGCTTTCACGTCCTTCTGACGCTTCTTCAGACTTCAATAGTACTCCATAAAATTCATCTCTTAAATACATGCACAATTAGCACATTTACATTGTTAGTGTATTGGTGTTACTAAATTAAAGTGCTAGTGCATATTCATTCAGACCTATTAAGGCTCTGACAGCTAAAACAACTGAAAACAATCCTAAGAGTCTATGTTCAAATCCATATGATATTTAAAAACTCAAATAAAAACATATAAAAATATGTATATAAAGTATAATATATGACATTGAAACCACAATATATGAAAAAACATAATGTATGGAAAAATCTATCTTACTAGCATGGGGATGCATAGTGGTGTATTAAAACATATCACAAATTATATGGTTACCTAAATGTGTATGTGTCAATGTTTAAATGACCTGGCTGCTAAAAAAAGGTCTTAATGTTATTTTTTCATTTAGCCCATATTTGTGTGCCTGTAACCTAAGAATCCATTTGCTTTCTACTTCCTCTGTGTAATTATTCACATCACCTAACCTACTGTTTTTTTTCACTAATTCTAATACTCTAAACCTAAAACTATGTGAGGATCCATATTCCATGATATGACGTGCTAGAACATTGGTAGTATTTTCCTTATTTACTACATATATATGTTCTCTTATGCATTCACGAAGTGTTCTATTGGTCTTCCCTATGTAATACTTATCACAAGATTAACATTGGGCTAAATATACAAGAACTTTAGTTCTGCAATCTGCATAGCCTCTGAATGTGTAGGTGTGGCCTGTATGTGGATGTATAAAGACATTATTTTCTGCTATATATTTGCACTGATTACATGTGCGGCAAGCGAAGGTCCCTATTCTTTGTGACTGTATGGACCTTGTTTCTGTTTGTTCATAACACAATAGCCTTTTTAAGGATTTCATATTTTTGTAAGCTATATTGGGTTTTTCCTCCACTAGCGTCTTTATCTTGTCATCCATCAATAGTAATTTCCAATTATTCTCTATTATTCGCCTAACCTGTCCATTCCTATTCGTGAATGGAATGATCAATCTATTTTTCCCTTTTGTTCGTACATCTCTTGTGGAAGTGTTAACATCAACTTTTCTATGAAAAAACGGCTTACCTTTGTGTGCTCTTAATTTGCCACATGATGTTATAGTATCTTTTACCTCATCATTTTTATAGTCTCTCGAGGTAAAATTATTGACTAATCCAACTTGCTGTTCTTTAAAAGTTGTGTCTTGTGTTGTCAGTTTTGATACTCTGAGTGTTTGATTCTTCACAATATTGGAATCGATATGTTTAGGATGCATGCTATTGCGGTGTAGGCAGTTATTCCTCCAGCTAGGCTTCCTAAAAATTTCAGTGTCTATTCCATTTGGCCCTTTGATTAACTTGACATCTAGAAACTCTATCACAGTTAAGGAATGTGTGCTTTCAAAAACAAGAAAGTCTGTTGTACCATTCAGATACGTTACAAATTTGCATAGTTCTCTCTCAGTTCCTCCCCATACAAAGAACACATCGTCTACAAATCGACCATAATATTTGATGTACTCAACAAAAATTACATTGTTAAAAACATATGCACCTTTCCAATAAGCCAACACCAAATTGACATAGGAATTTGCGCAGGGGGTACCCATTGCTACTCCCTTTTTCTGTAAAAAATAACTATCTTCATATAACAAAAGATTGTTTTCTAAGACCATTTCTAACAGTAGCATCCATTGTATGATCTTGGTGTTAGTAATCCCCTTTTCTAATAAATAAAGTCTCACATATTCTATGCCAATAGTATTGGGTATAGAAGTAAACAATGATTTGACATCAAGTGTTACAAAGATGTAATTTACCCCAATAGGTGTATGGCTATTGGATAGTGCTAGATTTTCCAAAAATTGTTGCGTATCTTTTAATATATGGTCTGCACTGTTGACAATAGGTTTAAACTGTTTGTCTAAAAATATAGACAATGGCTCTGTTAGCCAACCATTACTAGAGACAATAGGTCTAAGAGGGGGATCAAGGAACTCTTTGTGAATCTTTGGAAGGCCCCTAAAGGTAGGGACCAATGGATCCTCTACCAAAAAATACTTATATAGACTGTCATCTATAACATTGCTCAACAATAGATCATACAAATGGCCATGAAAACCTTTTATTAAATTATTCAATGAATATCTGCCTAGAGAACTATAAGTATCATCATCTGCTAACATGTTCTCTATCTTGGTTTTATACATACCTCTATCCATAATCACTACAGCTCCCCCCTTGTCCGCCTGTCTTATGACAATATTATCATTACTCTGTAAATTGAAAACAGCTTTCCTCTCTTCACTTGACATATTAAAAAATTCTGGTTTAACATTGTTGCCATCATATAAATTAAATAAGTCACTTTCACAAGCACGCTCAAACACCTCAAGCAACGGATGCAATTGTGGCATGTAAACCGAAGGTTTTTTGAAAACATTAACGTGCTCATTATCTTTATTATGCAAGGCATCATTTCCAAACATCATTTTTAAAGTGATGTTCCTCATGAACATTTTAATGTCAATAATTAAGTCCGTGACGTCTACAAAACCAGATGGTATGAAATTCAGGCCTCTGTTGAGGACAGAAATTTCATGTTCATTTAACTCATACCTGGAAATGTTGATCACTAAGTCTTGTTGATCGACTTCAATGCCTTCTTTTGCTGTTCGTATACTTCTTCCGTGTATTTCCTTTTCCTCACTTTGTTTTGTGGTGACCATTTCTTCCTCTCGAACTGTTGAATGGGAAGCGGAAAAGAAGGAAAGTCCTCCGCTTCAATAAACACTTCACTTTCAAGATTCACGACTGCAGGACCATTGGCAGGTATTTTTCTGCATACAACGCGCTCATTGCAATGTTCTATAGTTGGAAAATCATTCCTTGCAGACATATTCCCTTCTCCACTCACGTGTACTAACGCTTCTATAGTAACCTGTCGCTTTTTGTTGACTGAAGATTCAGTCACATTAGAGCTGCACTCTTTAAATGACTCAACGCAAGTAGTGACTTCTGGTAATGATGTCATTGGCTGGGCTGTCCTTTGCACAACCGGCACACCCCTTTCTATTTGTTTAGATGAAGCTTGAACCATATTAATCACTGTATTATCTGAGTGAGTGAATTTCCTGTCCCTCGGCCAAGAAAACACTTGGCCTTTTTGGAAATCGACAAAATCCCTTTCTAGCTTCCTTTTCTTGTCTTGAAGGGATTTGTTGTCGATGGAAAACAATGTGGATTTAAGATCATTATATAACATACAAAGTTCATTTTCACCAAGCAAATTAGTAAGTTCTACTTCGATGGTTTTAATATCTGTCATTAATGTTTCTTCCAATATATTGTACTGTTCAATCAGTAATTTCATATAGGCAAAGCTTGTGTCTAAATTCAGCTTTTGCCACTTAACTAGCAACTCTGGATACGTTGTTCCGAACGCCGGCATTTTTAGGATCCTGAGACCACTGGGAACAAGTCGGAAGCTTAAACAAGCCTCCATGTGTAATTTTTGCCACTGGACATTTTTTAGTTTATGGAGTTTATTCTCCAGTCACCTGGTTATTAGAATAATGTCCATATTGTGCTTCCGATTTGCGCTAGCAAAGTCATTATTAGACAAGTCTTTTGTGGTCAGCTTCAATAAAGGGTTCGACCCCATTTCCATTAAACCATTCAAACAAAATACCTTTTCAGGTCCAGATGCATCAAAGTTTTTCTCTGCTATGGGTTCAACAGCCATGGCTCGACAGGAAAAAAACGAAACCAAGTGAAATGAATAAATAGTCCTGTCGAGTAAAGCTCCCTTGGATAGTAGAACCACAATGTAACCAAAATAGATACTCCAAGGGTGCACCAAACGCTGTGAATAATCCAATGAAACTGCTGTAGTTTAACTCTTTATTAAAATAGACAACAACAAGGATAGTAAGCGCTTTTACGTCCTTCCGACGCTTCTTCAGACTTCAATAGTACTCCATAAAATTCATCTCTTAAATACATGCACAATTAGCACATTTACATTGTTAGTGTATTGGTGTTACTAAATTAAAGTGCTAGTGCATATTCATTCAGACCTATAACGGCTCTGACAGCTAAAACAACTGAAAACAATCCTAAGAGTCTATGTTCAAATCCATATGATATTTAAAAACTCAAATAAAAACATATAAAAATATGTATATAAAGTATAATATATGACATTGAAACCACAATATATGAAAAAACATAATGTATGGAAAAATCTATCTTACTAGCATGGGCATGCATAGTGGTGTATTAAAACATATAACAAATTGTATGGTTACCTAAATGTGTATGTGTCAATGTTTAAAGGACCTGGCTGCTAAAAAAGGTCTTAACGTTATTTTTTCATTTAGCCCATATTTGTGTGCCTGTAACCTAAGAATCCATTTGCTTTCTACTTCCTCTGTGTAATTCTTCACATCACCCAACCTACTGAATTTCATACCATCTGGTTTTGTAGACGTCACGGACTTAATTACTGACATTAAAATGTTCACGAGGAACATCACTTTAAAAATGATGTTTGGAAATGATGCCTTGCATAATAAAGATAATGAGCACGTTAATGTTTTCAAAAAACCTTCGGTTTACATGCCACAATTGCATCCGTTGCTTGAGGTGTTTCAGCGTGCTTGTGAAAGTGACTTATTTAATTTATATGAAGGCAACAATGTTAAACCAGAATTTTTTAATATGTCAAGTGAAGAGAGGAAAGCTGTTTTCAATTTACAGAGTAATGATAATATTGTCATAAGACAGGCGGACAAGGGGGGAGCTGTAGTGATTATGGATAGAGGTATGTATAAACCCAAGACAGAGAACATGTTAGAAGATGATGATACTTATAGTTCTCTAGGCAGATACTCATTGAATAATCTAATAAAAGGTTTTCATGGCCATTTGTATGACCTATTGTTGAGCAATGTTATAGATGACAGTCTATATAAGTATTTTTTGGTAGAGGATCCATTGGTCCCTACCTTTACGGGCCTTCCAGAGATTCACAAAGAGTTCCTTGATCCCCCTCTTAGACCTATTGTCTCTAGTAAAGGTTGGCTAACAGAGCCATTGTCTATATTTTTAGACAAACAGTTTAAACCTATTGTCAACAGTGCAGACCATATATTAAAAGATACGCAACAATTTTTGGAAAATCTAGCACTATCCAATAGCCATACACCTATTGGGGTAAATTACATCTTTGTAACACTTGATGTCAAATCATTGTTTACTTCTATACCCAATACTATTGGCGTAGAATATGTGAGACTTTATTTATTAGAAAAGGGGATTACTAACACCAAGATCATACAATGGATGCTACTGTTAGAAATGGCCTTAGAAAACAATGTTTTGTTATATGAAGATAGTTATTTTTTACAGAAAAAGGGAGTAGCAATGGGTACCCCTTGCGCAAATTCCTATGCCAATTTAGTGTTGGCTTATTGGGAAGGTGCATATGTTTTTAACAATGTGATTTTTGTTGAGTGCATCAAATATTATGGTCGATTTGTAGACGATGTGTTCTTTGTATGGGGAGGAACTGAGAGAGAACTATGCGAATTTGTAACGTATCTGAATGGTACAACATACTTTCTTGTTTTTGAAAGCACACATTCCTTAACTGTGATAGAGTTTCTAGATGTCAAGTTAATCAAAGGGCCAAATGGAATAGACACTGAAATTTTTAGGAAGCCTAGCTGGAGGAATAACCTCCTACACCGCAATAGCATGCATCCTAAACATATCTATTCCAATATTGTGAAGAATCAAACACTCAGAGTATCAAAATTGACCACACAAGACACAACTTTTAAAGAACAGCAAGTTGGATTAGTCAATAATTTTACCTCGAGAGGCTATAAAAATGATGAGGTAAAAGATACTATAACATCATGTGGCAAATTAAGAGCACACAAAGGTAAGCCGTTTTTTCATAGAAAAGTTGATGTTAACACTTCCACAAGAGATGTACGAACAAAAGGGAAAAATAGATTGATCATTCCATTCACGAATAGGAATGGACAGGTTAGGCGAATAATAGAGAATAATTGGAAATTACTATTGATGGATGACAAGATAAAGACGCTAGTGGAGGAAAAACCCAATATAGCTTACAAAAATATGAAATCCTTAAAAAGGCTATTGTGTTATGAACAAACAGAAACAAGGTCCATACAGTCACAAAGAATAGGGACCTTCGCTTGCCGCACATGTAATCAGTGCAAATATATAGCAGAAAATAATGTCTTTATACATCCACATACAGGCCACACCTACACATTCAGAGGCTATGCAGCTTGCAGAACTAAAGATCTTGTATATTTAGCCCAATGTCAATCTTGCGATAAGTATTACATAGGGAAGACCAATAGAACACTTCGTGAATGCATAAGAGAACATATATATGTAGTAAATAAGGAAAATACTACCAATGCTCTAGCACGTCATATCATGGAATATGGATCCTCACATAGTTTTAGGTTTAGAGTATTAGAATTAGTGAAAAAAAACAGTAGGTTAGGTGATGTGAATAATTACACAGAGGAAGTAGAAAGCAAATGGATTCTTAGGTTACAGGCACACAAATATGGGCTAAATGAAAAAATAACGTTAAGACCTTTTTTAGCAGCCAGGTCATTTAAACATTGACACATACACATTTAGGTAACCATATAATTTGTTATATGTTTTAATACACCACTATGCATGCCCATGCTAGTAAGATAGATTTTTCCATACATTATGTTTTTTCATATATTGTGGTTTCAATGTCATATATTATACTTTATATACATATTTTTATATGTTTTTATTTGAGTTTTTAAATATCATATGGATTTGAACATAGACTCTTAGGATTGTTTTCAGTTGTTTTAGCTGTCAGAGCCTTTATAGGTCTGAATGAATATGCACTAGCACTTTAATTTAGTAACACCAATACACTAACAATGTAAATGTGCTAATTGTGCATGTATTTAAGAGATGAATTTTATGGAGTACTATTGAAGTCTGAAGAAGCGTCGGAAGGACGTGAAAGCTCTTACTATCCTTGTTGTTGTCTGTTTTAATAAAGAGTTAAACTACAGCAGTTTCGTTGGATTATTCACAGCATTTGGTGCACCCTTGGAGTATCTATTTTGCTTACATTGTGGTTCTACTATCCAAGGGCGCTTTACTCGACAGGACTATTTATTCATGTCATATGCAGATACCTACAAAAGCACGCTGTACTCCCAGTCCACAACTTCAATACTTTCATTGCACCCTGTGGAGGTAGGGAGAGACAGACAGAGAGAGAGAAAAAAAAAAAACATACACAAACAAAACCAGTCATCAAAACCCACTCGAAAGCTGACAACTTCCAACTGGAGCAGCAGGACACCAAACCAAATGGCAACGCAAGCAGCTGTGACAAACACAGGTAATGTAAAGTAATACTTTAAAAGTCTACATACTGTGAACCCTCCATATGTGTCATTGGTCTGTATCCATATGTATATGAAGATGTGCATAGGGCAGGGGACATACAGCAACTATCAGTGAAGGCTGTACATACATATGTATGTGAGGGCATCTATGTGCACATATCAATGTAGGTTGAATGTAGGTTGTAGTGCAATGTACAAAGTAGGTTTCACAGTTATGTATGTTTAGCAGTATGTTAATGTGTGTATACAGTTTTGTAAACAAGCATGTTGATATACCTATCTATCATATGGATATGTATGTATGTCAATATATGTATGTATGTATATATATGTATACATACATAGAGAGGGATGTAGGAATACATAGACAGATGTAGATAGATATAATATGTAGAAACATATATATGTAATACACACATACAGATATAGATATATGTAGATACATATACATAGACAGACAGATCTGACTATCTACTATGACTGTATATGACGATCTCACACTCCCCCTGTCCCACCCCCTCTGTCACTCTCACCCCCTCTCTGTCACCCCCCCCTCCATACCTATAGCAATATATGTACATTGATATATATATATATATATATATATATATATATATATATGTGTGTATATGTATACAGACATATGTATATATATATATATATATATATATATATATATATATATAGACATATATATATATATATATATATATATATATATATATATATATATATATATATATATATATATATATATATATATATATATATATATATATATATATATATATATATATATATATATATATATATATATATATATATATATATTTAGAGAGAGAGAGATGTATATATATTCTGAATGAGGCACATGTGTACAGATGTATTGCAACAGGTGCCTGGTGACAAAGGCATGGAGTGAACACCAGTGTCAAAACTGGAGTACCATACCCCATTTCAAATCACCTACACCAGTAACCACCAGATATGTGATTGGCTGCCCACCACTGCATGTGTCAGGGGTGAACAGGGTCATAAATGTGTACAATAGTCCCCCCAATGATAGTCACAGTGGCACACTATTCCTGGAATACCTGCACATGGTATGTGTCAGCAGACATGGTGTGTCAGCTACTGACATGTAGGTCAGTGTACCCCTCCACACCACACAATTCCTGCCATGGTATGTACCTCACATGACAGCTACAGATATGGAGAAGGATACAGTGACATGTACAACACTGTGACAATGCACTCAAACACATTACCAATGCACAGTGACTGACAACACCACAGACTACACACATACTACCCACATAGAGGTTACCACTCCTGAATTTACATACTTAAGTCACACCCATGACAGATGTCCAACAACCATAGTAACACCTCACACCATCCACAACCTAAATGACTGCTGTGTGTCGTCCATGACACTGCAGTAGAGAGCACATGGCGGAGGTACAGGTTCCTACCCACAGATAAGACATACCCTGCAATAAACCACACAGCATTAAGAAGCAAGACTCCCCATGAGTACATGTCATACATACCCCTGCTGAATGTTAGTCAGATAGGTAATATGCCATATGAGTCACCCTGTGTAACTGTTTGACATGAGCAGGTACCATCACATCACATGTGTCACAATGGTCAGAGTAGCAGAACAGTATGCTGCTGTAGTCCCAGAGGCAATAGCATATTGTATTGTATTGTATTGTAATGTATTGTATTGTGTTGTATTGTATTGGTATGTAGAGGTGCCTCCTTCGTGGAGTGGAACCACTGCTGCTGTACGCCAGTGTACAGGTACATATCCTGTAGTCAGGCTAGTGTTACATAGCACTTCTATATGTGTGTTTAGCTCCTCTTGAAGTTCATGTAGCATGCAACCAGGGATTCCATCAGGTCCCATTGATGCTGTGTTTTCTGCTTTTCTGAGGGCGGCTCTCACTTGGACATCTGTGATGGCAGGAAGGTTACAGTCAGCTGGGATAAGTATGTCTTAGTTTGGGGGAGAGGGAGGGGGGAAACTTGCACTGAACCTGTCTGCCACAATGTTGCCAATATCTGTGGGTTCAGTGAATTATTTGTTGTTGTGTACTAACTATGAGCATATTGGAGGGTTTCTGACCAGGTTGCTAACATAACTGAAGAAGACCTCGTGGTTATCTGTAGTGTCCCCATTGATTTCCCTCTCAAAGTTGCCCATGGATGTTTGTATGAGAGGAAATAGCTCCTTACTAGTGCTGATCAGACATGCCTTCCCTTTATGGAATTATGCTCTGTCTTGCAGTAGCTTCCATCTTTTGTTATACAATCTGTCTATGGCTGGGGTCCACCAGACAGGATGCTTTCCCTTTGTGGAGAGTGTCTTGGTCTTAAATGGGATTGCATGATCCATGCATTCTCGGAGATGTCCATAGAAATCATTTGTGAAGGGGTCAGCAGTGTGGGTTGTGTCTTCCACTGGCCCAGTGGGCTTAAAGGATACCATGTCAGTGTTACGAAGTGTAAAGTTTGCATTTGAAATGTTATTCACTGTAGTCGTTTGTGCTAGTGGTGGAGGTGGGATATGTATATCCAGGGCAATTAGTTTGTGGTCAGCACACAGTAGTTGACGATGTACCCCATACAGTACCTCAATACAAACCCACAGAGTGAGGAGGTGCTTTGGACCTGAATCAGTGTTCTGACTGCTGAGGTTTGGTAGTATGTCGTATGGAGTGTGCCAGGTACTGTTGCACAGTTGTTGTCTGAGCACTGATACCTGGCCATTTACATGTGTATCCACCAATAGACAGACAGATGCTATATATGTGAGATATGTTGTATCACAACAGTTGAGTAGCATGTGTAGTATATGTGCCAAATTCTGCTGACATATTTTGCTGATATCATGTTATTTCCTTTTTCAGGACCATGGCTCACCAGCGCAATCCAGCGTAATCTGCAGCTGAGGATGAGGAAATACACCAGAGCCTGGTGCGGGATTATGCAGTACTCTTTTCCCGCACCAGCCAGAATCATCAGGAGAGGACTGCACTGTGGCAAGACTTGGTCCGTGGGGTAAATGACATAGGCATGCATAATAGGACATATGAGCAAGTACGACATCACTGCAGTGATTTAATCAGAAATGTCCGTCAGCGTGCGTCGGATATCCACAGGCAACAGGTTGCCACAGGTGGTGGGGTGGCTACACATCCCCCACTCACCAGACTGGAGGGACTACTCATAAGTGTTGTGGCTCCAGGCAGCCAACAACAACAACAGCAGCAGACCTGCATTATGATGGAGGCTGGAGCCACACAGCAGCAAGACTACGAGTGTGCAGGTAATATACCATATGCATAGTTGACTGTTGTGTACACTGGTAGTTAATGCATGTGTGAGGTGTGTCCTTGGTTTGTAGCTGTCATCATAGTATTTAATGTGCAAGTGTGATATTCTCAATATCAGCAGCTGACCTGTGAAAGGCAACTGTTGTACTACTGACCTGCATCATACTCAGTAACAATGGCACAGTTGTGCCCACTGATATTAATTTCCTCACTTCTGCAGGTCCCTCTGGTGTAACAGCAATGCAGCCTATCCATGCTGGTGAGTGTGTATTAACAATACCTTTAATAGTCTTGATAGTAATAGTAATATTAGGCTCACTTAGTCGTGCTCTGTGTATGCATGCAGGTGTGTCTGTGTCTGTGTGTTGATATCTTGCATACTGAGTAGTGTGCAAGTGTGCAACTGGGTGCAACTGTGTGCAAGTGTGCATGTGTGCACCTGTGCATGTGTGCATGTGTGCACCTGTGCATGTGTGCATGTGTGCATGTGTGCATGTGTGTATCACTGGTAACATTGTGTAGACATTGTAAACTGTGTTTCCTGTTTCCCTCCCACAGGTTCTGGTGCTGCTCTGGTGTCATGCAGCAGGTACCTGAATCAGGTGCCACAGGTACTGATAATGATAACATCTGTGTAATGGCACAGGAAGATATGTCAGGGTCCGTCATTGGTCAGCCAATTGACAGTACACAGCTGTGAACCCCATCAATGCGCTCAGTCATCCTGCCAATACACCCTTTGTCACCAATGTCCCTAGGTGATGGACAGGATACAGTGGGCATTGACCAGGGTAATGTGGTATCTGTGGCACATGCTTCCCCACACAGCAGCCATGGGCATGGCCCTGAGATGGCACCACACAGACAGATGTCCAGGGGTTCTTGTGGGAGCATCCTGGGTGTACTGACCCTGTCAGACGTGCCCACAGAGGTCTTACAACCTCAGCTATGTTTCGGGCTGTCATGCAGGCTCAGTCACGTATGGAACGGTACACCAGACAGGGTCTGAGGGAGCTGACAGCATGTCACACAGCAATGACTGACAATATGCGTGACATTGCAGCTGCCATCCGTAATTTCACCGATGTCGTAGACAGACGTTGTGGGGACATATTAGATCGGTTCCACAACTGCATGTCCATGAGCCAGGGCAATGGTGGACGGTTGAGGCATCGACGTGGGCATTTGCCAGCAACAGCAGCAGCTGGCAGTCATCGCGGACGACAACAGGGCTACGGCCGCCCCCATAGTACCAGCAGCAGCCCCTGCAATGCTGGGTCTGTGCTGTCATCAGTCCGCCCCAGGAGAGCACATGCATGTGGATCTGGACAGGCCTGACAGGGATCTGTGTCCAGTCAATGAACACCTGCTTCTGATGACAGTACCCAGTCTGGATTGGTACCGGATACGGTCCGTAGCACCCCTGCAAGGCACAGGTACCGTGTCCGTGGCCAGAGGCACTGATCTGTATGACCTGGCAGGTACAGTCTGTGGCTGTCCACAAACACCGGTATATGGCAGCCATGAGGTGGAACTGTGTGCATCCATACACACATGCAAATTGACAACACCTAGGGCTACCGCATACATGCACACACTGCATCAACATTGCCCCACCTTGTACTGCTGTCCCTCACCAACACACATACACATACATGTCAATTGGTGGTATCAGTGGCAGACTCAGGCATACCAAGTTTACTCCCTGTGCATATGATGAAACTGTGCCACCTCTTACAATCTGTAACATCAGTGCAGGTACAGGTTAACATGTTGCTGATGCACAGGGTGACTACATAGATGTGTAGTAATAGTATCATGTTGTTAACAGTACTGTGTGCTGATATAATTGTGGGTATATCCCAGCATGCCTGATGCAGTAAGGGTATGATTGTCTTGTACTGTTGTCTACACCCATGGTAAGTACCATAGTGTATCATCTGCACATGTTGGCATACTGGTGGTAAGGATGTCAACAGAAGGCTACATACATAGGTAGCACAGGGGATAAGGTAATGAAAGTACTGATACGCAATGATGGACATGTAAACTCAAGTGGCATGTTGCCCACACTGGACTCTGCAATGCGGATGTTTGAGAATGTTGATATGTGTGCAGTACTACACGACTGGTACAGGACACACAGGAGCACCCTAGCACTGCAAGCTCACATCTCATACCATGCTAGACAGCCCCAACACACAAAACTAACTTTCACAGGAGGGAGAGTCCCCATAAATGTCAGGGATACTGTGGTGGCAGGACAGGTAGCATACATCCTACTAAGTATGGAACCACTGAGTGAAGGCTCAGTGTCTGTTATTTGACATGTGTATTACTGCAGGTATGAGCACCTGGGTTTCCATCCAGTTATTGTACATCCTGACGGTACATGGTCTGTACACTTGTGTGTGCTGAGACTGGACCCTAGCCATCTGACCTGTATATTTCCATGTACATGTGTATAGTGCCTGCATATTTGCACTGTTACCTACTGGAAGTGGTACAGCTTGTTTGTTGTACAATGGACTACATGCAGCCCTGCTTACTGTAGCTTTGTTTGCATGCATGTTTGCTTGCAGTTACCCTGGAACACTGATCCCACCTGCAATGCAGAGTTACAGAGCTTCTGTGGACTCCTAGTGACATCTGCATAGCTTACTATATGTATGTCCATGTCTCACTTGACAGAATGTCACTGTTTGTCCCGTTCACATGTACTTTGCCTGTGACACATTGCATATGACTTACCTGGCATTTGTCCACGTGAGCAGTCATATATGCCAGTGCTAACTAATCACAGGCACTACACCCTCACATACTCACCTTCTGTACCTTGTTCCCCATTGGCCCTATGTGCTGTTAATCACCATGGCAATCACAATACTATGGTAGCATGTACAAAGGTCACTTGTCAGTCACCTCTATGGTACAGTTGTGGAATATGTGGGCCGTGTGGCAATGTCACTGCTGCCACATGTACACAGTCAACCCTCTCCCCTACACATGGACGTACAACACATGTATGAGATGCACACACATAGCCAAACTGGGGACTAAGCACTCTGAACCCAGTACTGGCATAACCTGTCAGGTGGCATGAAATACTACAGTGACTACAATACCCGTCTGATGTAGACCTACACTGACAGCAATCCAAACACGTGAACACACTGGGCCATTCGTGGAGCCTCAGAATAGCATCCTGCCTGAGCAGCAGACACCTCTGCAGCTGGCACGCAGGCATACGTTAAGCCGGAACACAGCACGTGCAACACATAGCACACAAATCCTGCGTGCCAAACAGTCACAGCCTGTACGGCTAGACAACACACCTGCTACAGTTGTGTTAGGTACCTTTATTGTTCGGTACAGTGAGGTCCCACTCACCAGGCTGGACAAGGTGAAGGTCACAGTGAAATGCCCGTGGGCCACTATGGTCCACCACATAACACAAGCATACAGGTCAGTCAGAGGCATGGACACATATGACTCAGTCATTGCCCATGCCACTGTGGCTATCCTGTGATGTAACTCCCTGGACTACATGATAGGGAACATAGAAGGGCTCTCTGAGCATGTGGCACAGGCTGGTATGACCCTGACCTTGGTTGGCATCATACCCTCACCAGGAATGCTGACATATTATTGAATGCTGATGAATTACTGTAGCTGCAACACCCTAGCTGAAAGGTTCCTAGCATGTAGTCACTGCATTGCTATGGAACAACTTGTTACCACTCCCACAACAGGTGAAAACATGCAGCACCTGTTCATCAACAACATGTAGACTATATGCCCCAGACCAGATGTGTATCCCTCGCTGCTAGGATGATACCATATACAACTCACACTGTATATACACATACCACATGCAGCACCCGCACAGAAGACCACAGTCATAATGTTATCCAGTGCAACTACCATGTATTCACATGTGGCAGGCGTCAGACATGGGAACTATTGAAGGTCACAGGTACATATGTGTATTTGACACACACATACATCATCTGTGTCCATTGCCATTACTGGTTTAATCTATGTCATGCATTATTGTGAACAACAACCCACACACATAGGCATTCTGTGTGACAAAAACACACGTGGTATGTGTGGAATTCAAAGCCATAACTAACTGTGCTATGACAGTAGTGAGAGACGCAGTAGCAGAGCGTGCTATTTGCATTACTGGGAGATTTGCCCTTTTCTGCTGTACTTGTAGGGTGCTGACATCATCTCTGTGTAGAGATTGGAATATGCAGCAGCTGGTGTGTTGTACTGGTTGCCAAAAGGGTAAGTTCTCTCACACATATAATTGCACACACCCTACTTCTCCCCCCCCCCCGTAGCAGAGCATGCTATTTGCATTACTGGGAGATTTGCCCTCTTCTGCTGTACTTGTAGGGTGCTGACATCATCTCTGTGTAGAGATTGGAATATGCAGCAGCTGGTGTGTTGTACTGGTTGCCAAAAGGGTAAGTTCTCTCACACATATAATTGCACACACCCTACTTCTCCCCCCCCCCCGTAGCAGAGCGTGCTATTTGCATTACTGGGAGATTTGCCCTCTTCTGCTGTACTTGTAGGGTGCTGACATCATCTCTGTGTAGAGATTGGAATATGCAGCAGCTGGTGTGTTGTACTGGTTGCCAAAAGGGTAAGTTCTCACACATGTAATTGCACACACCCTACTTCTCCCCCCCCCGTAGCAGAGCGTGCTATTTGCATTACTGGGAGATTTGCCCTCTTCTGCTGTACTTGTAGGGTGCTGACATCATCTCTGTGTAGAGATTGGAATATGCAGCAGCTGGTGTGTTGTACTGGTTGCCAAAAGGGTAAGTTCTCTCACACATATAATTGCACACACCCTACTTCTTCCCCCCCCCCGTAGCAGAGCGTGCTATTTGCATTACTGGGAGATTTGCCCTCTTCTGCTGTACTTGTAGGGTGCTGACATCATCTCTGTGTAGAGATTGGAATATGCAGCAGCTGGTGTGTTGTACTGGTTGCCAAAAGGGTAAGTTCTCTCACACATATAATTGCACACACCCTACATATAATTGCACACACCCTACTTCTTCCCCCCCCCCCGTAGCAGAGCGTGCTATTTGCATTACTGGGAGATTTGCCCTCTTCTGCTGTACTTGTAGGGTGCTGACATCATCTCTGTGTAGAGATTGGAATATGCAGCAGCTGGTGTGTTGTACTGGTTGCCAAAAGGGTAAGTTCTCTCACACATATAATTGCACACACCCTACTTCTTTGCATTACTGGGAGATTTGCCCTCTTCTGCTGTACTTGTAGGGTGCTGACATCATCTCTGTGTAGAGATTGGAATATGCAGCAGCTGGTGTGTTGTACTGGTTGCCAAAAGGGTAAGTTCTCTCACACATATAATTGCACACACCCTACATATAATTGCACACACCCTACTTCTCCCCCCCCCCCCGTAGCAGAGCGTGCTATTTGCATTACTGGGAGATTTGCCCTCTTCTGCTGTACTTGTAGGGTGCTGACATCATCTCTGTGTAGAGATTGGAATATGCAGCAGCTGGTGTGTTGTACTGGTTGCCAAAAGGGTAAGTTCTCTCACACATATAATTGCACACACCCTACTTCTTTGCATTACTGGGAGATTTGCCCTCTTCTGCTGTACTTGTAGGGTGCTGACATCATCTCTGTGTAGAGATTGGAATATGCAGCAGCTGGTGTGTTGTACTGGTTGCCAAAAGGGTAAGTTCTCTCACACATATAATTGCACACACCCTACATATAATTGCACACACCCTACTTCTCCCCCCCCCATAGCAGAGCGTGCTATTTGCATTACTGGGAGATTTGCCCTCTTCTGCTGTACTTGTAGGGTGCTGACATCATCTCTGTGTAGAGATTGGAATATGCAGCAGCTGGTGTGTTGTACTGGTTGCCAAAAGGGTAAGTTCTCTCACACATATAATTGCACACACCCAACTTCTTTGCATTACTGGGAGATTTGCCCTCTTCTGCTGTACTTGTAGGGTGCTGACATCATCTCTGTGTAGAGATTGGAATATGCAGCAGCTGGTGTGTTGTACTGGTTGCCAAAAGGGTAAGTTCTCTCACACATATAATTGCACACACCCTACTTCTTTGCATTACTGGGAGATTTGCCCTCTTCTGCTGTACTTGTAGGATGCTGACATCATCTCTGTGTAGAGATTGGAATATGCAGCAGCTGGTGTGTTGTACTGGTTGCCAAAAGGGTAAGTTCTCTCACACATATAATTGCACACACCCTACTTCTCCCCCCCCCCCTAAGTTCTCTCACACATATAATTGCACACACACTACTGTCATTCCCTAGGGCAAACAGCCTAGTGTTGACCTCTACACCCATATGTTTAATTGTCAGATGCACAATATTTGTTGCTGATAGACTGTTTGCAGGTCTTTATTGCAATAGCATTCCCTGTTTTTATGAACAACTTGTGTATCTGTGGAAGATGTTTGAATATGAGAGGGATCCACTATATCACTTATTTCTCTGTAGTCATTCAACTGTGTGCACTAGGCAGATTGCTGTAATGTGGTTGGTTCCTGGAATAACATGTACAAATACCAGATATGTGTGGCCAACTGCTAAACTGAGATTTGGCCTAAGTGTGTGAGCATGCCCAGTTCAGGCTTTCCATGGCATGTTGTCTGACATATGTTTCATTTATCAAAGTGTGCAAGCATGCCCAGTGTGAGCTTTCCATATGTTGAACTCTGCAGCCCACCACATTTGTGGATGAGTGTGAACTTCAACAATATCTCACGTTTATGGTTGTGTGTTGTGTGTCATGTTGTGTACTTACTGTCCAACTGCTTTGTGTCTGAACACAACAGGGATTATACTGTGCCTGCAGGGTTTGCATGTGGTACTTTGCATACAGTTGTCAACATCCTTTCATACTGACCTAACACTGTAGTACCGTATAGTGTACTGGTTCAGTACTTTCACTGTGGTTGACAGTATCCTGGGCTTTAGTCCTATCACTGCTTCACATTTTCATAGTGAGCACAACAGACTGGTTAGGGGCCAGTTGTGCACATCTGACCATGTTGCATTATGTTCAGATATGAACTACTTAAACCAGGCTTGTCCAACATTGTTAGTGTATTCCACAACATAGGTGTACATTTGCAAACACTAGCGATATGCCCTAGGCCATTTCTCTAATGCTAGTCGGAGAGTGTGTTTGTCCTTCGACACACATTGTAAGTGGAGTTTGCCATGACATATGTCATGGTTAGTATACTGTGCCTCCGTCTACCCGTGACATAACAGTGATACCCAGGGTAAACCTACCATCTCCCATCCACTCATCAAGATTCCTCTTGAGGAGAGTCGATGAGTGACTCTCTGGCTAACCTGTACTGGGAGTTTACTCAAGAGTTGGGGTGGCTTCTGTGTTATGGATCATTCAGTACAGCTTGTCCTATGTATGTCAGTGCTGGGGTTCAGGTCTCTCATGTGCATAGCTCACTGCCATTCAGATTGTCCAAGGTGCAGCATGTTCATTGATTCCAGCTTGGACATGGCTTTATACATCAGGCACAGCGTGCCTCTGGGTGGGCAGTATGGCAGTGTGTGGAGCTGCAGTTTGTTTAATCAGGCAACACATGGCATCTGTTCAAGCTCTTTGATACTCCTGGTGAGGTACTTTTGGGGACTTTACAGCTGATGGAGGTGTCTGCTGAGGTACATCCCACAGGGGCTATTGTAGTCAATTGTAACGCTGATGAAGGATGACTACAGAGCCACAATGACCTCCCCTTATCTATATCTGACAACCTTCATGATTAGGTGGGTATATGGTATGCTTCTGTAACCACTACAGCCACATGCTTGTCCAATGCAGGATATCTATCAACTTGTGTCCCCAGGTCTCTCATTACATGTTAAGTACTTAATGGGTTAACACCTATGTGGTAATTGGTGGGCACTTACTGTATATCCACAGGGGTTGACTATACACTTTTCTGCAATTAACTTGCTAACATGGCTATGGCACCAGTTGTCTGTTTCTATGTGGCCCTTTTGTGGGATGCTTGTGTCAGCTAGAGGGTCAGAAATGGTGGCCAGTTTGTTGTCCTCTGCAAACTTGTTCAGACACAGTCCTTCCGTGTTGGCCTGTACCTATGGGACATATATACCAAACGAGGGAGGTCCCAGGACCAAGCCTTGTGGGATGCCAGTTATATCTGGTTTGTAGTCTGACATGGCTGCAGCATGTCTGACCATGTCAGTTCTGTCCTTGGTCTGGTTTGCAACCCCTCTACTGACATAGGGGTTTATATTTAAGCTGGTGAGCTTATCTATAATGAACACATGGGGTATTGTATGGAAGCCTTTGCAAGGTCCAGCTACACTGTGTGGACCACATTGCCCTCATCAATGACCTTAATGACTGTTTCAAATGAGTCAAACATGTTTAAGGGGCAGGATCTGCACTTAAGAAAGCCACACTGGGTAGGGTCCAGTGTCAGTAGGTCCCCAATATCTTTATGTCTGTGGTACATGCTTATCCTTTCCATAGCTGTGCAGACCAAGCTTGTCAGGATTCTGGGGTGGTAGTTTGCAGTACCCATTCAGGCAACACCTTTGTTGAGAAGGACCACTGTTGTTGTACACTGCTCTTTGGGTACATAACCTGTGGTAAGGCTGCCATTGAGCAGTAGTGTTATTTGGCATTCCATTCTTCTTGGAGTCCATATTGGACTCAGCCCAGGACACCATCTTATACCATTGATGCTGTGTGTTTTGCTTTGTAGATGCTGGCTGTTACCTCAGCATCTGCAATGTCATGGGGACAGCAGTCTGGGGGGGGGGGTTTGCACTGCACCTGTCAGGTTGGATGTTGGCAATATGTGTATGTGTTTGGTATGTTGTTTGTAATATTTCAGTGATTCAGAGCATATCTGTGAATTCCCAACAAGGTTCCTACCATCAGTTAAGAAAGCCTTGTGATGATCCTTAGTGTCCTGTACAATTTGTATCTTCATAGGTTCATAGGTTCATACTAGGCTATCCGCCCTAGGGCATTTATAAGCCTAGCCAGAGTGTGTGTGGCTTTCGCCACCCCTTGCTATGTGAATATTATGGCCATTTATGATTTACTTCACTGTGCCTCTGTCTGGACGTGACACAGTGAAGACCCCCAGTGTACATCTATGATCATCCATCCACTTAGCAAGATTCCTGTTGAAGAGTGTCAGTGAGGGGCTCTGCCTAACATGGAGTGGGATTCTGTTCCAGGGTGCAGGGAGCCTCTGGGTTATGTATCTGTCCCTCCAGCACATCCTATTTCATTATGTGTTGAGGTTGACATCTCTCACTCTCACAGCTCCGATGGCTTTGGGTTTTCTGGGGTGGAGCATGTCCATTACTCCTGTGTTGGACATGGCCTTGTACAACAGGCATACAATGCCTCTGTGTAGGCAGTATGTGACTGCATTCAGCTGAGGTGTCTACAGCCAGGCAGCATATGACATATATTTGAGACCCTTTATCCTCTTGGTGAGGTACCTTTGAGGTCTTTCTAACTGCTGCAGGTGTTGGGTAAGGTACATCCCAAATGAGGCATTGTACTAGATTATGGGTCTGATAAGAGAACAGTATAGGGGCACAGTGACCTCTGTTGACGTAGATGTGAATCCTTTCATGATACGGTGTCCAATATAGACAGTCTTCCTAGCCACGTTGGCAATGTGAGTGTCACATAACAGGTTACTGTCCACTTGTGTCCCTAGGTCCCTGATTACTCCTTCCATACATAATGGATTACCACCTATGTGGTAATTTGTGAGTACCTTGTTTGGTATATGATGAGACATTCATACTGTCCAGTGTCTTCAGGATGGCTGGGTGGGGTTCCTGTGTGTGAGAGTGTGGTCTGTAGCATGCTACGGACTGTACAGCAGTTTTGCCTATGGTTAGTTGCACATGGGTGGTCTCTGATGCTTCGTGCATTGTCAGTTACCTGGACGTGTGGGTGTCTGTGCTGTATAGGGATAGTCCCCTTCCTTTTATGTTTTGGTCCAGGTTTTGGGGCCATAACGCATGATATGAGGTATAACCTGGTAGTGCTGGTGTGCTGTCAGGAGCCTTGCTGCAGGTTTCTGTCACTGCACAGGCATCAATGTTCTCCATACTGGGGAGGGCCTTGGGAGCATGCATATTGAGGTTTACACGTCTGGCATTGGTCAGCATTACCCTTATGTTTCTTTCCACTTATGTTTTCTAGGGTGGTGGGTTAGTCTTTTCAGCCTTGCCTACAAAAGGCTCTATGGAGGTGGCAAAAGCCTTATCCAATATCCAGAAGCCCAGGGGTAACAGGTGCAAGCCGTCCCTGGAACAGCAGCGTGGCTTATCAAGCATGACATCCCAAGCAGACAGACATTGGATTCCCTTGGAATGACACCAGTAATTGTGCCACTTGTTAAAGCTGATCATTCTGTGTTTGTACTGTAGCATCATTCTTGGTGAGGGTAGGATGCTGCATACGATCAGTGTCATACTGGCCTGGACTACATAATCGGAGAGCTCATCTATGTCTCTTTTCATGTAGTCCGGGGAGGTACATCTCAGGTCATTCACGCCAGCATGGACAATGACTGCATCATATTTCTACTTGCTTTGGGGTGACCTGCGTACTTGTGTTATGTGGCGTATTGTAGCAGCCTACAGGCAGCTTACTGTACCCTTTCCCTTGTTCATTCTGGTGAGCAGGACAGCAGTGTGTCTGACTATGGAGTCACCTATTACAACTGTATCAGGCATGTTGTTTCTCCTTTTGGCCTGTAACTGTTTGGCACACCAGCTGTGTGTACTATATGTTGCATGTGCTATGTTTGGAGGTTGTGGTTGCTTGAGTGTCTGCTTTGGAGGCCTCTGTTGATGTGGTGTGTTTGTAATTAGGGCCTCCGGGAATGTTTTTCTGTGTTTATGTCTTTGGTTTGCAGTTGTGATAGGTCTATGTGGGACTGGGTTTGTGGTGTGTGTGGTTACCTTCTCCTCCTGACTAGTTTTGACAGTACTGAGTTGAGGGAGCTCAGCCTCTGGTTTGGATAAATGGTTGCATCTCTCACATATATTTGTATTTCTTGGGGGGAGTTGAGGGTTGTCTGTGTACTTGGGGCAGGTGTAACATTGCCTCAAGATTCACAGGTTCAACTTGTTGTAGCTGGCCTTATTGGATTGTATGTGTGGACATATTTTATTGCCATACTACTGATCAGTGGTTACTTCCCTTTTTATGTTTGCTCTATCATGTAGTAGCTTCCTCATTCTCTTGCATGGTTTGGTAATGGCTGGAGTCCACCATGCCAAATGCCTGCGTGTATGGCATTGTGTCTTGGTTTTATTTGGGATTGCATAATCCAAGCATTCCTGGCAGTGTTCATGGAATGCCTGTATAACAGGTTCTGAGGTGTGGCCCATATTTTGCACCTGCACAGGGCCTTTAATGGATTCCATGTCAGTTTGGAGGAGTGCAACTTTTGCTTTACACATGTTTTTCACTGTGGTTTTCTGGCCAGGGACTGTGGTCAGAATGTGTATATCTGGTGTGATTACTCTATGGTGTGGTCTTACCAGTGAGGGATACACTTCTCATCTTGCCATCCAGTACCCATGTTGCTGATTATTACATCCAGTATGCTTACCCCTCTTGTGGGAGTGGTAAGATGTTCCTGGGCATTTTGGTTTATGGATTCTAGGAACTTTTGTCCTACTGGACAGCTAGTATAATGCTCCCAGTCTATGTTTGGGTATTTTCAGTCACCCAATATAATGTGGTTTGGAGGGCTTGATATATTCATGTATTCCAACATAGGCCAAGTGCAGTTCCTGGTGTTAGGATGGTAGTTTGTAGCAGGCTATAAACTGGGAGGCAGTTTTAGCCACTGTTACTTGACCATGGCTAGTCCATGCTGCTTCTTGTTGTGGTATCAACATGGGGGTGTGGTTATACTTGACAGTTATTGCTAGTCACCCTCCTTTTGTAGCTTGTTCCATGTTTTGAGGCTGTACAGCACAGTATGAGGTGTAACCTGGTAGTGTTAGGGTGCCGTTGTGAGCCTTGACCCAGTTTTCTGTTACAGGACAGATATCAACATTCTCCATACTGGGGGAGTTTAGACTGCATGCATCTTGCTGTTTAGACTTCTGGCATTGGGTTGCATTACATCTAGGTTCTTATCCTTTGTGATACCTATGGAAGTGGGTTTGTGTTTTGAGCCTTACCTATTCAGGGCATGCTGTGGGTAACAACAGCCTTTGCCAGTATCCATAAGGCCTGGACTGATAGGTGCATGCCACCCCTAGCAGGTGGAGCATCATGTCATGCTCAGCATGTCATCCCAGGCTGGCACACATTGGATCCCCTTTGACTAACTGCAATACTTCAGCCAATTATTGCAATTGATCATCTCATAGTCATATTGTGGCATCATGCTTGGTGAGGGTAGGATGTTAGTCAGGGTTATCAAGTGTGCATATACTACATGGTGTTACATTGCTTAACACATGGCATTCATGCCTCAGGTGGTGCTGCAGGGCTGCCTCTGTCGGATGCACATACTACACTCCCTGTACATGTTTGAGAGCAGGTTATGTCATTTTAGGCATCCCTATTATTATATGAGTGAGTCAGAGAGGGGTATCATTCCCAGGGTTCCTACTGAGCCAGTGTATGTGCTATGCGTTGCCTCTTTGCCAAGGCCAGGGCATACTGGGCATGCCTCCTTCTGCCTACTGGGGCAGGCTCAGGTGGTTCCTCCTCCGAGTCACGCTCTGCCTGTGATGGCCTTGGCAATGGTGGGGGGCTGTTTGGCCCGGCCCTATGCTGGTCCTGCTGCAGCTGTTTTCGCAAGATCATATTATGTAGCATAGCACATACCATGACAATTTGGGTACATGTAGTTGGTGAGTACTGCAAGGCTCCACCAGATGTGTCCAGACACCGGAACCGTGACTTGAGCAGCCCAAACACACGCTCTATTACATTATGTGTTTGTGCGTGTGCCTCATTATGGCGTTCCTATTCAGGTGTGTGTGCATTTCTGATGGGTGTCATCAGCCACAGCTCCAGTGCATAACCTGCATCCCCCACTAGGTGTCCATGTGGGATGTCCCCACTGGCAAATGTCTGGTACAGCTGCATCAAATGCCAGATATGGGAATCATGGTAGCTCCCAGGGCAGCCAGCACTCACATTCAATATTATGCCCTGGGCATCACACATGACCTGGCAGTTGATGGAGGGGAAGCCCTTGCGGTTAATGTAGGCCCTACCCCGCTCACCGGCTGGTGCTTTGATGCGCATGTGCATGCAGTCTATTGCACCCACTACCTCAGGGTATTCTGCTATTTGCTGGAAGAGACGCATATTGCTGGCCAATACCTCACGGGCATTGGGGAAATATACATGATCACCAACATGTGCTGACATGGCATCCAGGAACTGGTGCAGTATCCTGGAGGCTGATGCCTGTGATATCCCCATCATATCACCAGTTGGTCTCTGGAAGGTACCTGTTGCTAGTATTCTTAGGCCAACACATACCTTGGTTTCCACTGGGATGGGTTCCCCTCTGTTAGTTCTGTGTGTGAGGCATGGACTGCACAGCTCGACAATTTGCTGCAGGAGGTCTCTGACCAGTCTATAGCGCTCCACTATCTCCAGCTCATATAACCCGTGGTAGGTGACCCTGGGCCTGTACACTCTTCTCCGTCTCCTCACTGTGGGTTGTCTGGCACCATTTGCATTGTCATCACCCTCAGCAAGTAGCCTATGTCTCCTTATGACAGCTATGGCAGCCCCTAGCATTTCTGCTCTGAGTTCAGCTTTTTCAGTTTTCACTTCTAATAGCTTACTTCTGTCTTGCAGTGTCTCTTGAAAGAAACATCCTGCACTGCTTTTTGCAGAGTTTTAAGTGCTTGGCTGAGCTACTATTCTGCCTGTGTAATTGCCTGCTTCTAATTGTTTTTACCTGCTAGCTCCAGCAGTATTCCCTGTTAGCTTCCTACTAATTCTGTTGCTTCCCGTTTCCTCTCTGTTTCCTCAGGGGGGAGCAATGTGCATACCAGCAGAAACACGCTCACAGTGGCATACAAGTGCACACACATGGTTACATGGTTCAGAATCTGCTTATTCGGGTTAAAACACGCACACACCAGTGCAAACAGTCTTACAAGTCTGCCAACAGGCTCCCACATGCTCAGTCTGCGTTACACGCGCGCACACTGCCCTACTCGCGTCTCATGGCACGCACACATGTGCATGCAAGCCCAGCAAGAAACTTTGGTGTAAGCAACAGTGTACACCTTCCATTTCTTGACTTTCCCATGCTTATCTTGTGGCACTCCTCTTTCCATGATATGTGTCTGACATCTGTCATGTAACACTGACCTCCAACGAACTGCATTTCTTTCTGCCATTCCCCCCTGTGATGTCACCTATCTCCTACTCTATTCCTCCCCCTTATGTATCTCTTACACTACCTAGAATGTGCTCATTTGCTATGTGACAGTGGAATTCAGTATCCTAACACTCATTTACATCAGATTGCCTACTAATGCTTAGTTACATGTCTTATACTCAGCTTCCCCCCTTAGCAACCACTAAACGGTGACCATGTTGTTTTTGGTCTGCTGGTCCCTGCATTGTAAATCCATGTATTGCATAAAACCCCCATCTGTGGGTTTATAACCTTCATTTTTATGTTTTATAGAGCGCAGCCCGTTTGCGCGGGGCTGCGCTGCGTTTAAACATCGGCGATCGCCAAAAAAAAGAATTTATTTATTTCTTATATTTGCATCGGGGTACCTTTCCAATGGCCACATATTTGGCCATTGGCATGCTGCCTGACACATATGCTCCCTTTATTTGGAGCTGACATGGCTCCATTGTGTTTTTTGCAGAAACGTACTCAGTTGTCAACTGAGTACATTTCTGCAGCTAAAACTGCTCTTACCCAGGCTGCTTTGGGCTTCCTGGATCACTAATCTACCTCATTTGCATGCCTTTCGGCTGCAAGTGAGGTGATTAGCATATCCACACCCACTCCATGTAAGAGACGTTTTAGCTGGTCTCTTACACGGAATTTCGGGCTGTTCCTGGATCGAGAGGGCTGCATGGAGTCTTACACTACTCTTAGACTCCGTGCAAGCCTTCGTGAATCCTGCCCATTATATTTTCTGCTTTACTATTGTACACTCTATATATTGGACACTTCTGTAACTTCTCATCATACTATGCCACAATATACTATTGTTTGCTCTATTGTTTGTTTGCTACTTTAATTTGTACTCATCCCTGACTTTTGCATTTTTATCATGTATGTGGAGCTTTTGTATTTTGTATTTTTTATGATTGTCATGTATGTGGAGCTTTTCTCTTAGGGACTCTTTAGAAAACGGGCACCTGATTACCCAGTCAGACCAACCCGCTAATCAAATATAAAATAAATAAATAAACACCCAGATAACAAACACAGCATGGTAATTCCCCTACGTTGGAAATTCCAGTAGCTACTCACAAATCCCAACGTATGTTTAACACTTTTCTCTCTGTAATGCTAGGGATTCAGTTCCAGTAGTTGCTTGATCAGGTGGGAGGGAATCTGTACATGATTGTTCCATTTCAGACAACTTCTCTATATTGATGCCCTGCTCCATTGTGCCACCTTCTGCTTGATAGTTTAAAACCCCATCTGTTTGCAAGAGTTGGGTAAGTCTGTTGCCGATGTTTGCTGTTGCGGAGAAGAGTTGAATTTTGAGCCTTTCTTTGGTAGTCTCTGATATCAATGGAATTCTCATTTATTTGCCTTTCTTTTGTGCTAGTGACTTACTTGATGAAGATGATGGGGTCTGTCTCTTTTCTTTTGTGCACTGATGTTGAACATATAAGTATTTTCTTGAGGTGTCAATTTTTTTCTTAAAAATGTTTCCGCCTCTTGTGGCTAACTGAAAGAGATCCGAGTGTTGCTGCAGAATTTAGTAGATGCTAATTTGATGATAGGCCTACACCCTCTTGAATTTCCAGCTGTTCTGCAGACTGCACACTTACTACTACCACAAGGAAAAAATTACGTCAAAGCAATCAAGGGAAGCGAGACATGGGATATAGTTAGGCTTATCAGGGCCTATGATATCATTAAAGAATAAGAGGGAGAGACTGTGAGCACTGTGTTTAACCTTTCAAAACATGAATTGACTTATGATGAAAAGGAAATACTTAATAAGGGTTTATCATCCGTGCAAGAAACCAGTGGTCCTTCATTTAATGTTTTAACTATTACACGTATGTATGCTAGACAATGAAGCTGAAATTATTGTTTCATATAGAAATTAATTATGAGCCTAATATTTTAAAATAGTCCAGTACCTTTGCACTTGTGAGTAGCCAGTCAATACAACTTAAAAAAAAAACTGTGAAAATGATGTATGTGAGTTATTTAAAGAAAATGTTAAAGTTGATAATTTTTATTTTAACCGAGTGTTTCGGAAAATTAAACTTTGTTAAATTAAAAAAAAATAGTTACAAAGTCAACTAATAAAGGTGGGGGTGTTATAATGCATAGTGATTTTTATATTAATAAATGAAAGAGTTGTTAAATGAAAGTGAGGTATATATGAAAATTGAAAAATATGAATACTGAATATTGTAAACTGAGTGAACATCAGTGTTTACAGTATGCACTCGAATGGCTACATAACAATGGATGTATTCATTTTGCTGTCTTCCACATGCAGTAATATCAATTTATTATGGAATACCTAAGATTCATAAAAGTATGGATAACCAACCCATGAGACCCATTGTCTCTGCCAGGGGTTGGTTTACTGAACCTATTTCACATTGTTAGAATGTAAGTTAAATGTATATTTAAAAATTTCAAATAGTCATATAAAGGACAGTAATGAATTTCTAAGACATGCATATGAGAGGTATCAACACAGGAGTGATGATTTTACATTTTTGTAAACATGGATGTCGAGTCATGTTTTTTTCTGAAATTCCTAATGACAATGGAGTATAAAGTATTAAACAATTTCTTAGATATACCAATCTTACTAATCAAGAGATCAGTAATTATTGTAAGCTCAAGGAACTAATCTTAGGGTGCAATCAATATATATATATATATATATATATATATATATATATATATATATATATATATGTATATATATATATATATATATATATATATATATAGTAGAAACAAAGCATTGCTATGGACACAAATGTTGCCAGCACCTATGCCAATTTAGTTATGCATCTGTGGGAAGAAACATATATTTATTCTGAGTTGAATAGTTTTCTTTTTAAGATAGGGGATTTGTTTGTAGATTCATAGGATCATAGGTTATTACTGGACTAATGACCACTAGGGCCTGTGTAAGCCTAGTCATGCACCTAACTCAATTTTGTCCCCAAGTACCTTGGGTATGTATTAGGAGGGAGAGTATGTTATATTAGTAAGGGGTAAGTGTTTTTTTTTGTGGGGAGATGTTAATTGGAGTATATTTTACTCATTGACGTATGTCTTCTGTCCATCAGACATGGGAACTAGACCAGGTTTGAATCTGTGATTTCCCATCTAATAGCCAAGGTCTCAGTTGAATAGGGTCAGGGATGAACTGGGCTTCACATAGAATGGGAGCCTATTTCATAATAGGATGATCCTTTGAGTCACATATCTGTTTCTCTAGCATGTCCTATTTATGTCACAAGTGAAGTTCAAATCCATGGATCTAGTGTTTCTATTGCTGTTTGTTTTGCAGATGTGCAAAAGATCCATCAGCACTGGATCTGAGAATGCCTTATACGCCAGGCATAGATCACCTCCCAGTAGCCTATTAGAGACTTAGTACAGAGATATGGCCTTTAGGCATCTTGTTTAGGACAGGGTATTCATGCCCAGGATGCTCCTAGTGAGGAATCTTTGTGAGAATTCCAACTGTTGCAAGTGTCTGGTTAAATACATGCCAAAGGGGGCATATTACTCAATAATGGATCTGATAAGGGCTGAGCAGAGTAGTACTATAACTTCCTTGGACATTGATGCCATACCTTTACTTATAAGTTGGGCAACATAAAAATATTTTTTTACTATCTTTGCTACATGTTGATCGAAGCCCAAATTACTGTCTACATATGCTCACAGATCCATTACTACTGAGTTGGCTCTTAGGGCTGTCTTATTGATGGAGTAATTAACTTGGATAGACAATTTCCAGATTGGAATTATAATGAATTTCTTAGCATTGAGTTTTAAGACTTGGATTTGGCATCAGTCGTTTATCTGTGTTAGACTCTCTTGCAAGATTTTGGTGTTGTGAGGGGATTTGCAGTCATCTACAAACTTGGTGAGCCAAATACCTTTGACATTAACCTTGACTTCTGAGAAGTAGATGCCAATCAGGACCAGGCCTTGCATGGAGCACTGAGGTACTCTGCTGGTGACACATCTGTTGGAGGAAGTGGCATCACAGATCCTGACTTCTTGGGTTCTATCTGAGTTGAGTTTGTCAACAATACCTGAATAAGGCATTATATAAAATGACTTGGGCAGGTTAAGGTATGCAGTATGCATGGTTTTACCCTCATCCATTGCCTTGGTGACCTTTTCAAAGAAATCAACCAGGTTAAATAGGCATGATCTTCACTTAAAAAGCCAAACTAGGATGAGTCCAGTGTCTGTAGATTGCCAATGTCCTTGTTGAGATCATTTCCATGATAATTCATTCCATGGCTTTGCATATTAGACTTGTCCATCTGATGGGCCTCTAGTTCTTAGGATCGGTTGATGGTCCACCCATATGATGAGGAAAGACCTTTGTATTCCTCCGTTCACTTGGTACATAAGCTGTTTTGATGGCATAGATAAAGAATGCCTCAAGTGGTCCTGATAGGTCGTATTTTAGACTATTCAGGAGGCAAACTGGAATATTGTCGAGGCCCATTGAGGCAGTGCTTTTGGCCTTAGCATGCACTGCTAAAAACTGATCCTGGCTAATAGATGGGGGAATATGCTGGACATGACTTCAAAGAGAACAGACAGGGAGGGAATAGGGGGTGAAGTTAGAGGTGAATTTATCAGCCAGTAGATTTGCATTGTTTCCCTGATTAGTGAAGTTAATGCCATTTACCACCAGTTCAGCACACTGCTGTGTGCTCCCTTTAAGGTTCTGGACATAGCTGTGGAAGATATATTCATGCTATGACAGCTTCTTGAGAAGAATTACAATTAGTTATTGAATACATAACTGGAAATATGAATTTTTTTAAGCTTCAAGGTGAATACTTTGTAAACAATAATAGACCTTTTAGATATTAATATTATTAGGATAGACACAGGTCAGCTTCAAATGCAAATGTATAAGAAGGAAGTTTAAAGGAATACATTTTTACAGAGAAATAGTATGCACCCTGCTTTTACATTTAAGAACATTTTCTAAGGACAAATGTTGCATTTGGCTTGCTTAAATACAATCAGATTTTGCATCAATAGTTGGAAGATTAAGTGAAACATCTAAGTGCAAGGGGTTATAATCAAGAAATGCTACATAAACAAAAACATGAAGTCATTTTAGGAAGAAACATTAATGACAGGACAGATTTTTTTTTCATACTATGTGTATAACACAAGTAAAAAAACAGCTAAAGACCAGCTGAGAATCAAGCTCACATTTGATAGGCATACTAAATTGGTACAGGATATTATTAACAAATGTTTTAATGTTTAAGTGGGGCAGGCCAAACAAATGGCATTATTGGAGCGAGACTATATTTTACTTATAAAAGGCACAGAACCTTAGACCGAAGTTGTACCACAGGATCAAAAAGCACATCATAATATTAGACATAGTGTGAGAAAAGGAATCCCTCCCTGCAATAGATGCAACTTCTGTCCTTACATATGCAAAGAAAAGGCTTTTGTACTCCCAGTAACAAAGCATCAATATAAGTTAGGGGTGTATGCAGACTGTGTTACTAATAGGGTATCACTTGTCTGAAATAAGAAGATTTATTGCAAGGAATACACTTTATAAACATTTTTTTCTAAAACCAATGCACATCATACCTTTAAATTTGTTATATTGCTTGTGATATATGAATGTTTGAGAGGGTGATATCAAACTAGAAACAGAAAATAAGGAATATTAATGGATTACCATCTTAAGAGCTGTTGTTTCACCAGGCCCATATGGTACTGTCTGTTTAAAATCTGTTCTAATGGCAAAGCACTTTAGATACCTGTTTGAATGAAGTTGTGTGAATGACTGCTTTGAATATAAAATATTTTGTTGTGAAAACTTGTTGTTGTAGGTTTTAATCTTATTAAAATATTTGTGATTCCTGGATGGCTTTGTGTTTCTTGATGTGTCTGTAACTTCGTCTTTCTTGGCAGTTACCTGCCTCTAGAGGATGGGGTTGTGGTCATCACACTGCTCACTCTACCACTGTCACCATGACCCCTAATTATGCCAGGATTTGACTATCATCATTACTGGAGCAAGACAGTTCCCCAACATCAGGCAGGCCTATATCCGTGGTGGATGACGCTGACAGCAGACTATACCTGTGAAAACACCTAAATATTACCCAATTTAAGGACAAACCCTTCACCAACACCCACAGCCTAGTATATCTACTCCTATTTAACAGAGTATTACATTAAACAAGTGTTTAACATATCTTGGGCAGATGACGTTTGGACTTGTGATCCTAATGTCCCATTAAAATAAAGAAGCCATGCCTTTAAATTGTATGTCCCTAAAGTAGACATTTCATGCAGATACTACCTTATGTTCAGAAAGGTCTACGTTTACAGTTCTAATGGGTATCAATGGCACCATATGTAACCCAGCACTGCCATTGAGCACTCCACTGTAGAACTCCTCTGTGTCAGTGGCATGTTATTCTATTGGTAGATCCCTACATGTGCCAAGTGAGTGGTCTTAGTATGTGCTGTGGCTGCCATGTTGGTGACCCTCCTTCAGATATGATGGACGGTGCAGTGGTGCAGTGGTAGCATTGTCACCTCACAGTAAGAGCTTCTCCGGTTTAATTTTTGGCTGGAGTGCCTTCTGTGTGAAGTCTGCATGTCTTTCCTGCATCCATGTGAGTTTCTTCTGGGTGTTCCGGTTTCCTCCCACATTACAAAGACATGTGTCTACAGCATTTCTCCTTGGGCATCCCCTGAAAATTGGCTTTGTTCAAGTCAGACTTTCCCAGTTAACAAATGTTAAATAAATATGTGCATAGAGCCAGTTTTGACAACTGACAGCATTAATGCCATTTATAACATCATGCCAGACAGGATCATGGAAGGCATGATCAGATCTTTCATGTCCAAGTATCTGCCAACCAGGCTAACAAATGGCCTGCAGCAAGATGTCATTTTCTGGAATGTCTGTTTGGGAGAAGATTTGGCACCCATCACCTCATGGCACAACAACCTGGAATACCAAAAATATATGCATGTAAGCTCTTGGAAGGTTACACATAATGTACTTTACGCAGATAAATTTGCAGCTGGGTAGTGCTGGCAATATCCCTGTTCCATGACAGTACTGACTACTCACACATACAGTTGGCATCTGTATGTGTGCAGAGCCAGATCATGGTCATATGGTTTCCTAGGCAGAGTAATGGATCAGCCCCCCTAAGCCTTTCCAGTGCCCAAATACTTGTCTGTCTCTCTTCACTTTCCATAAATACTATTCAAACCTGTCAGTGTGCATATTACTTTCTTCTTTATTTTTACAATGATTATAGATATTTAGATTCAATTTAAAATGTATTTCAAATTTTATAACACAAACACTGATTGCCTTTTGTTAAAAAAACTTGGGTCTGTATTAGAAGAACGAAACGATGAAAGAGCAAATGCTCTTTCATCGACACATAAAACCAGAAGTCTGTAAACAGCAAAGTTATAAAACAGAGATTTTTTTTCCCAAGAAAATAAATCGCTGTTCTAAAAAAAAAAAAATTATAAAGACAAAATAAATTGGGGGGGGGCTGTGCCCCCCACACCCCCCTCTACTTAAATATATCAACCACGAGATCGCACCACAGTGGAGAAAACAGCAAAGTCCTGAGAACAGCCCAGTGATCTTTTTTTCCCCTGGGAAAAAAATTGCTGTTCTGTAACTTCGCTGTTTTCAGACTTTGGGTTTTATGTGTTGCTCTTTCGTTGCTTCGCTCTTCTAATATAGACCCATTCAAAAAACTCACCATGAAAACAGACTTAGCAGGAGCATAAGTAAACATCTTTACCCTCAAAACTCACACAGTCATTGAAAATGCATCTGACCACTGGTGCACTAAGTGGCTGTTTTCAGTCTATAGCCCCCCTGCATATATTTTTTAGGACTACACATAATGCAAGTGTTCTTTGATTCACCTTCCTGGTTATATTAAATTATATTCTTTACTTAATACAGCAACATTTGTCACTTTTTTGGGGGGTTTTTGAACATTTTTGAATGTTTTTCCAGCAAGCAGATTTGTCTACACCAAGAATCTTGAGTCCCTGCTCTGTCACACTCAAAACAGTAACATGGAAGAGGTAGTCAACTCACTCACCACAACACATATACATAGTACCACTACTCATACACATAGTATGCATCCAACACATAAATCAACATACTCAGAGGTTCTCTCAAAAGACCTACCTAGACAACAAAGACATCCAAAACACAAGACTACTACAACACAGTTCCCACATAGCAACACCAGTGTCTCACCTAACAAGCTCATAATGCATTACACTCAGAAAACAAATTTTCTAGTCATTGGAGATTCAATAGTGAGACGCACAGATGTCCCACTCACCAGGTTGGACAGAGAGAAAGTTACAGTCAGCTGTCTGTCCTGTGCCAGGATTCAGCAGGTTACACATGCACTCAGGTCTCTCAGCGGCAAGTACCATTATGACTCCATTATGGTTCATAATGGAGTGAACGACCTGAGATGTACCTTACTGGACTATATGAAGAGACATGATTGAGCTCTCTGAGTATGTGTCCCAGGCAGGAGGCAGGTATGTCCCTTGCCTTGAGAAGCATACTGCCAACACCTAGAATGATGCCACAGTATAAACAAAAAAGGATTTATTTCAACAATTGGCTTAGTTTTTGGTGTCATTCAAAGGGTATCCAGTTCCTGTCAGTCTAAGAAGTCATGGTCGACAATCCTCACTGCTTTGCCAGAGATGGTTTGCACCTGGCACCTCTAGACTTTTGGCTGCTGACAAAGGCTCTTACCTCCCCCATTGTGCCTTTTTTAGGCAAGGTCTTGAAAACAAACTTACTTACGTGAAATGTGCCAATCATAACAAAATAAAGGTCATGCTGCTAAATGCTAGGAGTTTAAACCAAAAACTGCACATCCTGGAAGTATTTCTATCACTGGAAGATATGGATGTCTGTGCAGTCACAGAAACTTGGGGCAAGGCCTCAGAGAGTATCCCGGCCTTACAAGGCTACAATGCCTTCCACACCTTCAGACCACAAAATAAATGTGTGAGAATCAAAGAAGGTGGAGTTTCTATCTATATTAGAGATAAATTCACATCCTGTCTAGTTAGACTGGACAACTCCATGGAGTTACTCCTAGTTCAGGTTACATTGGGTAAGACCCCCATTCAAGTCATTGCCAGTTATAGATCCCCCTCCATGGGTCATGACACGCACAAAGACTACTTGACCAAACTGGAGAAAATTAAAATATTACTGAACACTCTGGCTGTAAGGGATTTCAATTATCCCACCATCAACTGGGAAACCTAAGTTAGCCCTAACTTTCTGGTGCAGAAGTTCCTTGACTTTGTTAATTGAAATGCCCTGGAACAAATTGTTTATACCTCAACAAGAGGAACAAACATACTAGATCTGGTCCTCACTAGCATATCAAACAGATGCACTACTGCAGCTGTTGGACCCTCATTAGTTAAATCTAACCACAAATCAGTCACCTTTGAGCTGACATTAACACCAAAACTCACAATGCGTGAAATCAGACTAAAAAACTTCACCAAGGCAAATTATACCCACACAGGTGAAGGTATAAATGGATTTCAAGCACCACGCCCATCTGGAAATGGTAACTACACCAATGCTTAAACTACAGCCTGTACAATCACTTACATAAGTGTATAGACTCAGGTGTGCCAGAATGAATAATAGCCAGAGACTCAATGAAAAACAAGCTGCCATGGTGGACATCCAGCATCAACAAATTTTACAATTAATGCAAAATGTTGCTGTCCAAGAAAACAAAGGTGAGACCCCAACAATGGAAATGCACCCTTCAAAGCCTCACCTGGCAAATAAGGCAACTTATCAAATCATCTAAGGGCTTCTTTGAGGAAAAACTTAGCAAGCACAGGCAAGGATAGCCATAAAGCCTTTTACAGCTATGTACTTAATCTAAAAGGTAGGACCCTTGCATGTGGAGAACTAGTGGCTAATGGTATCACACACACACACTGACCCCACAGAGATACTAAACCTGCTAACAGGTAGGTATGGAGTAAATTTCACCCCACTGTCCCCTCCAAATCTAACAAAAACCTTACCCTAACCTCCCCTCCACCCTATATATCTGAAGAATAGGTCATAAACGCCTTGTCCAAGACAAAAAACACACCCTCATTGGGACCAGACAGCATCCCAGGCTGTCTTCTAAACAGGCTAAAACATGAACTAGCATCACCATTAAGTACCATTTTCAATCATAGTCAAACTACAGGCTTTGTTCCTGTGGAATACAGAACAGTAGCAGTTATTCCCCTCCACAAAGGTGGCCTAAAACAGACCTGGTGAATTACAGACCCATAAGTCTGACCAGCCTTATCTGTAAGGCCATGGAATGTATCATTATGGACCTCACAAATAAAGACATAGGTGACCTTCAAACCCTGGATCCTACCCAATTCGGCTTCATCAAGGGTAGATCCTGCTTGTTAAATTTGGTGGATTTTTTCTAAAATGTGGCCAGGGCCATTGATGAGGGCACATTTGTGCACACAGCATATCTTGACCTGGCAAAGGCTTCGACACAATCCCACACTCAGTCATTATTGATAAACTTAGAAAATTGAATCTAAACCCCTTTGTTGTAAGATGGGTTGCCAACTGGCTCACAAACTGGACACACACTATCAAAGTGGGTGAGTCCACATCAGCCAGCAGACCAGTTACCAGCAGGGTTCCACAGGGGTCAGTGCTGGTCCCCCTACTGTTTGGTATATACTTCTCAGACTTTCAGGTCAAAACTAAGGGCTTTTGGATGACCAAGTTTGCAGATGACTGCAAACTGAGTGCAATTATTGAATCCCCAAATGATGTCAGTATACCTCTGGAGGGCCTTACACAAACCAACAACTGGTGTCTTAGTCATGGTCTTATACTGAATGCAAAGAAATATGTCATAATTCCATTCAGCACAAACAATGTCCATTCACACTGTCAAATCAAAAGCAATACCCTAAGTACTCCCAAAGTGTTAATCGACCTGGGATCACAAGTTGAATACAACCTTAACTTCGACCACCATGTGTCTGTTGTAGCAAGGAAAGCTTTCTATGTAGCACACTTGATTAGTAAAGGCATCACCTTGAGAGCAAAAGAGGTTATAACCCCTCTATAATAGGCACTAATCCGACCCATTATTGAGCATAATGTCCCATTTGGCATGTACTGTACAAAGCACCTGCAACGATTGGAGAGACCTCAGTGGTTTCTTGCTAAGAAGATCAAGGGACTCCAGCATGTGCCATACAGAGACTGACTAAAGTCCCTGTCACTATAATCTGTATCATGTAGACTTCTTTGGGGAAACTTATACCTGGCTTACAGTGCAATCTTGGACCCAAACCTAATGAATTTGCTGCATATCCATAAATCAAATGGGACTAGGGCCACCCATTCCAGGGACCTAAATATGGTCTGCAACTTCAGTAGGACATGCTGGAGGGACAGATTTTTCTCCCAGTGATTGGTGCATCTTTGGAGTAGGCTACCTATTCATGTGAAACAGTACACCTTTATGACACTGTTCAAGAGATACCTAGAAGAGTGGATGGGGCACCATAAATTCTTACCAGGAATAGCTCCCACAACCCTCCTGGACATGGGCAGCCATTACTAAATGCAATATTGGGTATTAACTAACATTTCTATGGTATTACTTTGAAATGAAATGGATAGGCTTGCAATGGCCTCTGGGTCTATAGTCTAGTAATCTCCTATGATCCTATGAACCAAAAATGACACAACTACCCATTTCAGAACATTCAACAACAAAAGGCCACTCAAACTGCTGTCATTATAATCCTCCAGTATCAGTCAATGTGCATAATCCCTGCAGAAGTAAAAGTAATCTGAACAATTCTACATTAAAGAGAGCTATTAATAATGTAGATTGTGCTGCTGGCAAACAGCTTTGCATTTCAGTGCTTCATCTAAAAATGCAGTAGCTGCTGCCCTTGAAAAATAAATTGCCTGTGTTACATTAAAAATTATTGTGCTTATGATATTGCCATGCCATTTCCTGAACTTGATCTGGTATGCAGGAGGGAATAGGTGGCAAATGATTACAGTAGGTTTATAGCTACTAGGCATGCAGTCCTGGAGACAATTAAGTAGCCCAGCCCAAATTCCCAATTGCTCCAATGCATTGTCTGGTTAAGTGACTTACCTAATATCACACAACAGGTGAATAAAGGTAGAAATCTTTAAACCCTGCATCCTTGACACAGGAAGCAGCTCTTTTACAAGGCAAAGCTGCAGTCCTCTTCACTAATGCCATAGTAACAGGTTTTAACTAGGTGTGGAAATGCTTTACAATCAGATCTTGTAGAGAGGACTGCATCATGCCAATATGGAGCAATGGCTATGTAATGGATGTTGAAGATGAAATGGATCTGACCATCACGCCCAATAATGCAGAGTATATGACCTTATAAATGTAAGCCCCTTTGCAGTTACTGGAGGCTGTAAAGAAGGTACTGTAAAAATATATTAATATAAAAATATTGGTAACATGTTTAGACTATAATTCATTAATAAACTTGGATTGTTTAATTATTCTTTAGGGCAATGAATAAAGCAAAACAATTAAAGACAATGTACAAGTTTCAGCAATTTTTTTCAGCCACCCATAAGTCATACAAAAATCAGAAATATTGCTACATACACCATACTATTTATTTTTTTTTTGGGGGGGGTTACATGCCTGCATTACATGTACATCTTCACTATGACTTCTCTGTCATCCACAAGTCTGATTTACTTTTATGGCTAATAATGCTGTATTGTTGCAGCATTCACTTTCAGAGTCAGAACCAGATCATGGATAAATGTAGTCCTATCATACCTCTCAACCTCTTAGCACATGAAATCTGGACAAAGCCTAAAATAATGGTGGGACAAAGGCCCAAAAATAGAGGCAGATTTTAAATATTGTTCTTGAATGTTGCTAGAATAACATGATTGTGTTAGTATGCATTTTCTGAAGGATAATGAAGCTTGAACCACACATATATATCATTATTTAGTGACTTCAGTACTGAGCGATTTATCAGAAAACCACAAATTGTATGAGGACCAGACCAAAAATATGAGACAAATATCTGGACATTCTGCAAAAATCTGGAGTTGAGAGGTATGGCCTATAAATAGTAATGAATCTGACTCTGCCAGCCATACAAATATCCGATTACGTGAGTGTCTCTCCACAGTTAGCATAAAAGTTGTTCAAACTTGTCAGTGTGCATACTATTTACTATTTTCTTCTTTACTTTTACAATTAGCACAGATATTTGGATTTCATTTAATACTTTTATTTCAAATGTTTCAAAAAATGGACAGCTATTTTCTAAACTAAACAAAAACACTCTCACATTGAACAGTAGGCTTAGAATGAAAAACAATAAACTTCTTTTCCCTTGAAACTCAAATTTAACAAAAACACATCTCGTAATCCATTAAACTTCAAGAGACATGCAGGGATTCATACTCAAGTAGCATATAGTTAAGTACTAATTAATATATATCTGAATGGTGCAGGAATTCAAAAGGCATATATGTAATGCATCTGTTAACAACCTGGGATACCCCATTGGACAGAAGTGTTCATTTTCAGGAGCAGCCTAGGACTACTGCCCATTGAAGTAAATTGGCAGGGTCACATAGAAGACAAATGAAGGTTGAAGGAAGCAAACCATGTATGAAAGGAAGCAGTTATTTAACAGTTCATAGCCTTACTCATCTGCACTAACTGCTAGGCAAGCTGGTGTACCATAAACATTCTACATTTCCTACCTGTGTGCCAACAAAAAGTCTAAGTTAAAAATGTATTCATGGTTAAAATGCTAACAATAAATTCATAGACTTTGTGCTGTCCAGTTTATTTACAGCTATATAATAAACACACAGTCAACATTCAACAGAACAAGGATGTCAAGGCTCACATCCAGAAAACATGACTCATATGATGATGCTCTTGGTTGCTACAATCATGTTCTTTTCTTTACATCACAACTCTGGTTTATAGGTGGTTACTAGACTTGCAGTCCACTGAGGAGACTAGACTAATAGATATTATGAAAAGTAAAGTGTTTCCCCAAAGCAATAATGTAAAATAAAATGTTTGCTTTTAATGCAAGGTTTGAAATATTATAGACGGAAATGTTCTTTTTCTAAACACAGAGATGTAACATGGACTTGAACTGCAAAGTTGAAAATAGATATGGAAAGTACATGTGCTTAGCACAGCAGCTAACTATGTGACAGTTGAACACCTGTTAGAGCAATTTCATAGAAAAGTTTCAAAACATGCCTGGTTTGGCTTTTCTTTAGATACATGTGGTTTAGAGCCAGTTCATGGAAAACATATAAAAACATGTATAGTTTAGCTTATCAGTGGATACATGTGGTTGTGGGCTTAAACTGTTATGGTAAATGGCATCCTGTTATAATAAACTGGAGCATACAAAGAAGGAAGTTGTTAAGACATTTGACATTTGAAAAGGAAATAACAAGGACATTTTGTGAGTCTCCAGGTGTAGAGATTAAGAAAATAAAATACAGACATACCAACCAATGCAGAGATAACATGGAACAGAAATCAGACATACAAACCACAAAGACACTAAAAACAATACCTGCTGTTATCCAAAAAATGTATACAAGCTGGACATTGCTTCTTCTTCTTTAGAACCATCTTGAACAAGTGTGCATTGATCCTAGACACAACACAGTTCATGAGAAGCAAAGACTATTTCTAGCTATGTTATAAGAGAATTGAAATAACTCAGATGGTATAACTGCTTAGCAATACAGGTTTCTTTAATAAAGTATTCAGCGGATAGAGTAGTATGGTGTGAGTCTGTTAGCTTGCCATCTAAATAATTTAACAGTGACAAACCAGCTCAAATGTGACCTTCGACATCTATTACCAGCAATTATTCTTCATTTGGCACCATAATGTCTGTGTCAGTTCAACAGGTCGACACTTTCAGGTGCTTCTCATCAGTGTGCACTGAATTTCATCACTGTGACTGTCCAGAGATGTTTCACCATCAATTTTTCTGTCAAAGGAGACCGTTTCTTTGGATTGATTTCAACCTGATCACCTGATCATTGTCAATGAAAAATACAGTAAAATTCTTCACAGTTATAACATGGATGCCATTACTGACAATTCAGTAGAAATTTACATGATACTCCAGACAAAGTTTGGTCTCTTTTACAAAAGTGGTTTAAATCTTCTATGTCAGAAGTTCAATGTAAATCTAGTATTCTTAATGTTCAAAAATTTGACAAAGCCTGTCTTTGTAAATGGATATATGTTTATGATCAATACAAAGGAATGTATAAGAGAGTTGTGGAAAAAATTTCTTTATGTGGCAGTAAATTTCTACAATTATGTCTGCCATATCACAAGAGTCTAGTATGTAAACCCATACAATAAAATATATCCTATTTTAATGAAGGATATGTTTGATTCTATTACTAATAGTTCTTCAGATAAAGAACAGTTAAATAGTTCTTCTGTAGTCATGTCCTTGTCAGATATGATAAAATATATAGATGATGTTATTCAATGTCTTGAGACTTTACCTTCTCATGATTTGATAAAAATTAATGTTGACTATTGTCATCAGTGGAATAATATTCATGACAAGATTTCTGATGAACAAAAAAGAAATGAAGAATTAAAAAATGTTAATCAAATTTATAGGAAATGTCAGAAAAGCACAGGATGAAATTTCTGAAATAGTAAGATATATTAGTCATATTTTAACAGAAACACTGACAACATTTCAGAATTTGTCTGGAATTGAGACACCACCTTGAAGCACAGTCTCAAAGTACCATTCAAACTTTAGAAGATGAAATTACTGATTTAAAACAATTGGAAAGAGCCCACCAATATTTAGTAAGGGCACAAAATATACCAACTGATGCTATACATGGATCGACAGGAATGGCAATTATTTCTCCTGCTATTTACCAACGGTCTCGATTATTACACACTCTGCCTCAGTGGCAAGGCAAAAAAGGAATTTTTTCAACATGTTGGCATTTGAAGAGTGGTTGACATACACTGTAGGGTCTACTTGGAATGGTGCTCTGTGGAGATTTTTTTTTTGCATTTATTCCCAAATGTCTAAAGACATATACAGAGGCAGAAAAATGTTCTCTACACACTAGTACATTTCATATGTCAGCTCTCCTTAAAGCATACACTCAGAGTCAGCATTTGAAGGGTGAATTGCTCGATTATTTTAAAATGACCATTTCAAACAAATTGATGGAACAGGCTGACTATTTTAAGTTAGCTTTTCAGGTTGTCTGTGGTAAGGACAATGACCAGATGAAAGAACCACAAGTACAAAAGTTGTTGCTACATACCTTTTTAAAACAAGTAAAGGGAGTACAGGGTGACATTAAATACATTCATGAAATAGGGTCTAAGACCTTAGAGGAAGTGGTTCAATAATCCATACAAGGCAAGACAATGGGGGATGAGGAAAATTTGTATACACACAATACTTTTTGCTTAGAGGGTGAACAAAGTATTGATTTCCTTGGAAAAGGGAGAGGACGCAGTAGGTGGTTTGATGAAAGGAAAGGAGAACCGCAAGTGGCTTCTGCTCCAGCATTGGTAAGATGCAGATGCAGAAGGGGATTCAGGGAAATAAGTGACATGTTTCACTTGCAAAAAAATAGGTCATATTAAACAAGATTTTCCATATTATAAATGATGGAAAGCAAGCCAAATGCAAAAAGGTATATAGTCAGAAAACATTGATTTTTCAAAGCACAAACCTAGTGAACAGACTCAAGAAAAGAATGGCATAAATGATGAGAAAATGATCAGAGGATCAAACTCTGAATGATTCAGGGGAAGTAAAATATGTCCCATAGAATACAAAGAAAATCCACTATATAATCCTTCACATTGCATGGGTCAAGAAATAAAACATGAGGTAGAAAGTACAAAATGCACTCTTGTCAGTAATGACATAAACCGTGAGTAACAGAACATACTGTCTGTATAATTATAGACACGTCCAGGATGATTGATCAAAGTGAATTCAATTCCAATTAGGAGTGTGCCCCCCTTACCCAAGTAACCTTTCTGACTACTTTCAAATGCATAAAGGATGGACATCCATTAGCGGACGTATGGGTGGAGGGGACATTATGGAAAGCTGTTTTAACTGACACCAGGGTGGCAGTCTCGGTCACTAACAAACATTTGCCTGTTAATCCATTCTATCTTATGTTCAAGAATTTTGATGGCAGCAGTTATACGGTTTTGTCTTGCAAGCCAGTTAAGATGTGTTTCAAAGAAAAAGGAACTCCAGTGGAAGGTGCATTTTTATGAACTCCAGTTGTGGAACAACAATTCTCAGGGTAGATATCTTAGGTAAACTGGGAATAGTAATTGACTTTACTAACAGGGTTTTGTGGACCACCAGTAAAGATGACAGACCTAATACTTTCAAACAATTGTCCTGTTTCATGATAGATATAGACAAGTACAAAAAAGGCATTGACAAAGGACACTCAGTAATGCAGGACAAGTGGGAAAAAATTAAACAGCAATTTCAGCCATTGTGGGCTACATCAAAGATGGACTGTGACAAATTAGAAGTGCCAGTCAGCGTAGGTAACCCCAATGATTACATTCCACCATTTCAAAAGCAATATCCAATACCCAAAGAGGCAGAAAAAGATATAAAAAGGTGTATAGAAGAATGATAGTGGGCAGGCATAATACAGAAAGGTATAGTCCCACAAATTTTCCAATTTGGCCAGTGAAAAAGAAAGATGGAGTTACAGATTAGTCATTGATTTACTTAAAGTTAATCAATACATGACCACTTGTGCACATTTCGTTCGGAAATTGGCAGCAAGAATAAAACCTCAAAGTAAATAGTTCAGAGTCATTGATTTAGCTAATGCATTTTTTTGCAGTCCTTTTACAAAAGAAAGATTGACAATGGTTTGCTTTTACCTTTGACAATCAACAGTATGTAATAATGCAATTCTCACAGGAGTTTCACAACAGCCATGTAATTTTTCACCAAGTTATAGGGGAAATTTTGAAACCCCTAGAAACAGATGACAGTGTCATTCATTACACTGATGACATCCTCATTCAATCAGAAATGGTAGATCCATGTGAGAAACTCCTTAAGAAAGTTTTAAACACATTACAGGATGCAGGATTCAGTTAATAGTGAAAAAGTCCAGGTCTTTTCACAAGAAGTGAAGTTTTGGGAACAATAGTACATCCCCCTAGAAGATCTCCTTGTAAGGAGAGAGTAAAAGGAATTTTGGAATTGCTTCAGCCATTGGCTATTTCTGAGTTGCATAAATTCCTAGGGATTATGAAGTATAACAGAGAGTTCATTGAAGATTACATAGCAGCTGCTGTTCCCCTACATAAAATGTTAGTTGATCAAAAGGAGGAACCACATTTGAAATGGGGATGGGAGGAGGAAGAAGCTTTTAAGCTCTTAAAGAAAAAAATTGTCACCAGCCACTGAACTAGTAGCACCTGATGTTAGGCAAAGTTTCATCTTACAGGCAGCTGCAGGGAGCGAGACCATTTTGTCAGTTCTCCTGCAATATTGGCCTCAGGGAAGTGATGGCAATGTGGAAAGGACACCCTGACCGGTGACTTTTTGCAGCTGAAAGCTAACCCCATTTGAAAAGGGGTATAACCCATGCATTCAAAAACTTTAGACATTTATTGGGGAATCAAACAAACAGAATAATTGACAGTCTTTTCAAAAATAATTGTGCAGACACCACATCAGTCTATTAAGATTCTACTAAATTCTACATGAATGAATAAAATTACAGATGGGGTGAATCAGACCATTTTTGCAAAATGGATTACTCTATTCAGTACCAAGCATGCACAAATACAGATGGAGACAATTATTATCTTTCAAATCTTGTCAATTATGATGAAAAAGCTCATAATTTTGTCCAGAGTTTTGAGCAGCCAGAAGCCTCGCCTTTCAGTGCACATTTTCAAAGCAGTTTACCCACGATCTATGTTGATGGGGAATATTTGATGGGATTTTCAGTACTACCAAGAAATGGCCAGAAACCTACTCTGAAGAAACTGCCAAGTTATATGTCAGCCCAAAAGGCAGAATTAGAATAAACAAAATATGTTTTACAACATTTTGAACCTGTCAATATTACAGTGCCTAAGTGGTAAATTATTTACATTTACACATGGTAGTTTGGGCCAGAAAGGGATTTGTTGACATTGTTGGCAACCCCCTAAAACATGCCCTACTATTACAGGAATTATGGATATTGATTACCCAGAACAATTTGCAGGAAAAGTTTAGTATTGTCAAAATTAAAGCACATCAAAAAAGTGACGCAAAAGAGGCTAGAGGAAATGCCTTGGTGGATGCCAAAGCAAAACAAGTGGCTGAAAAAGGTGAATGGCTATACCCACATGAGTGTTTTGAGCATGCTGACAAGGTAATCAGTTGAAAAAACAACACCTGTAGACACAGGATTTGCTGGCTCTTTGAATGTAATCACAAGATTTTGGACCACATAGGCATACAAAAGTTATGGAGTATAATGAAACAAAAGATGTGTAATTCATGTCTAAAAAACTGTGCAAGACCATACTGGAGGGATGTTTGATTTGCCTACAAACTAATGCAAATTAAAGAAACCTCAATTGCATAGATTACTAGTGGCAGATGGGCCATGCTAAGCTATACAGGTAGATTATGTAGGACCCCCTCCAGCTGCAAAAGGGGGATTCAGATATCTGTTAGTGGTGGTTGATGTTATCTCAAAATGGGTAGAAGCAATTCTCAATAAAAGTATGACAGCTAAAGCCATGGCAGAGGCATTTTGGAAAAACATTTTTGTCCCCTGGGGATGGCCTTGGGACATAGATAATGGACCCCAGTTTACAAGCCAAATAATGTGGCATTTGTGCAAATTGTTGGGGATTCAGCATCAGTTTCATGTTCCGTACCACCCACAGTCCCATAGAATTCTTGAAAGATTGAACCAGACAATAATGAAAGGTTAAAAAATGCATGCTTGGAAAAGGCAAGGATTGGGTGAGATATTTGCCAGGTATTCTATTGGGCATTAGGGCTACACCTAACAGGAAAACAGGAATTTCACCTTTTGAGGTGATGACAGGGAGGAAAATGCCCCTCACATTTCCAAATGGTGGAAAATCAACCATTAATGACAGTAGAAGAATACCAAAAATGGTTAAAAGATCTACAGGTGGTATGTGACACAATAGCCATAGAACAGGCTTACCGTCTGTCAAGAAAAATTCCAGTGTTTCCTGAGGAAATGAAACTGCAGTGTGGAGACAAAGTGTTTATAAAAAACTTCCAGAAAGGGGGACCATGGGATAGTAACTGGCAGGGTCCCTATGAGGTGACAGAACAGACAGAGCCATTAGTATAAAGAGTATAAAAGGTAAATAAGGAAAAGATTAATCCCAGGAAACAGGGGACATCCGAGAAAAAGCAACACACCATATCAGTTCATAGAGATCAGTGAAAGTTAATAAAACTCAAACAGTCTTAGGAAAGTAACAGTGTTTAAATTTGTTTCTAGATGCCGACATTTCCATTCAGAAGAAGGCCAGAACATATGGAAGATACTAGACTGATACATGGAAATTTAAGATTCGGGGGTGCATGTTAACAGTCATATGCATTATACTGCTGTTATTTATATTGTTTATAATAGAGATGCATGAACAGGACAAAACAATCTAAAAAAGAGATTTAAATACAAAAAAGAGATGCAAATAAAACAATTGCAAAGAAGAAGCATACGGAATGAGGAAAGGTACTCAGTTTTAACAAATCGTGAGAACAGGGACATCAGGATTGGAAACCTGATTTCAATACATTTTTGGCCATGCAAAATTTGTTTGCAAAGGTATATAATAAGTCAAATTGTTGGGTTGGTAGCCACATTCCGTACAGAGGAAAAATGCCATAGTCCCTGTAGAGGTTACAGATACAGGATCTATGTTCAAAGGGTCTTATAAGAATACAGTTGTAAGAAAATAGGCCATAAAAGAACATTTACAGTTGACGGAAGCAGAAGGAGGGACACTCTGTTATCAGAAGAAAGGGGGAGTTATGGTTGGTATTAATAATTATAACTATTCCATCACTCTACATAATTTCGAGTTTGTGTATCATGGGAAGATCAATGAAGTAAGAACAGCATGGGACCTAATGCATAACAGTTATTTTGAGGAAAGGATGGCAAAACTTCTTCAGGAGTGATGCCACAACTAATTCAATAAACCAAGAGAATGTCATAGTTCTTGCAGAAAGGTTCTTTTTCATATGTGGAAAGAATGCCTACAAATGGCTACCAATAGGATGGTGAGGATCCTGTTACATAGGATATGCATTTCCACTGATGAGAATTATACACACATTACCAGAAGACACAGTAAGAAATAATCAGAAAAAGAGGGAGGTCCATGATAGTCTTTCCAAAACAGGGGAGGATATAAAATAGTTGGACATAGCGGATGGTGTTATTTCAGGAGTTGGGATCTTTCCCTGGTATGGTGCCACTAAGGCCATATGGGACTTACAGAAAATTGCAAAGCTGATGGAAGTGTTAGCAAATGCAACCTATGGAGCTATCTCTAATATAATAGAGGAGATGGTAGCAATGAGAACAATGGTACTCCAGAACAGGATGGCTTTAGATTATTTGCTTGCTAGCCAGGGGGGGGGGTGTATGTGCTCTGGTGGGAGCAGAATGCTGTACATTTATTCCTGATAAGTCAGAATCTATAGAGCAACATTTCGAAAGAATTGCTGAGGTTTCCTTAAAATATAGGAAAACATGAAGTACAGAGTGGTCCAATTGGTTATGCAGAATGCTTTCAGGGTGACGGGGTACTATAATCATGGCCTTGATTGCCTTCATTGTCATTATCTTTTTATCTATGATTATTTGTATGTGTGTTAAAATCTGAATTAATAAAATTATTAATCAAAAAAAATATTCAACAGTGAAGAAACTGTATTAAGTACAGAGGATCACTTTTTTGTAAATTGCATTTTTTTTTGGCTTAATTAAAACAAAAAGGGGGAAGTGATAGTTATTAGGTAAAGTAAACTATTTTCCCCAAAGCAATAATGCAAAAGTAAATGTTTGCTTTTAATGCAAGGTTTGACATAATGTGAAAGAAAATGTTTGATTTCAATACAAGGTTTGAAATCATGTAAAAGAAAATGTTTGATTTTAATGCAAGGTTTGAAATAATGTAAAAGAAAATCCCCCGAATTCTGCAAGCCCTGCACAGCTTGCAGGATGAGTGCAGGAGCTCCAGCAGGTAATATGTCTACTGTGCGATCCAGGAATAACCTGTAAGGATGTGCACGAGCGCTCCTGCACTAGTCCTGCACGGACTCAGCCCCTGTATGCAAATTACCCCATTTGCAGGAGAAATCCATGCAAACAAGGTGAATTTGTGAGATCCAAGAAGCTGGAAACCAGCCGTGCAGGATTAGTGCAATCTGCAGAAATGTACTCTGCCAGTAACAGAGTACATTTCTGCAAATTACAAAACGGAGCCATGACAGCTCCAAATAAAGGGAGGATATCATGTAGAAAGCATAATATTGGCCAACTATAAGGCCACTGGCATGGAAAACATTTGCAAAAATAAAAAAAAATCAACTTTTATTTTTTGTTTAGCCGATCTCGGCTGTTTAAGCGTAGGGCAGTGGCTCGCAAACACGATCGGGTGGAAAATAAGAAAAAAAACTAAAATAAGCATTCTAACCAAAATCACTATTTTGCCATTATACTCAATGGCAGGTAGAAGATAACATGGCCAGTGAATAGTGGTTGCTAAGGGGAAAGGCTCAGTGTGGGACATGTAACTATGCATCAGCAGGCAATCCTATACAAATGAGGGGAATGATACTGAATCCCAGATTTCCCCTGCATGCTAGTCAGCATCCAACAGTGTAAGAGCAGGAATATCTTGGTGCAAGCCTAGAAGTTAGCTGACATCATAGGGGGTGTGTCAGGCATACTGTAAGCAGATTGGAGCTCTGTGGCCCGGGTTTGCTCTTAGCTTAGCAGATCTAAGCAAGGGGGTGTGTCTGAGGGTGTCTAGCACTCTGTACATTGACTAAATGGGTGTGCATGCCACGCACCTGGTTTTAAAGGAAAAAAAAAGTAAACCAGGAAATAGTAGCTCTGTGCACATTTGAGCACTGTGTTTGAGCGGTGCGCCCCTGGACTTAAACAGTAAGGCAATAGGAAGGGAAAACAGCAGTAGGAAGGTAATCAAGGAGAACTAGCATAGCTGCCAGGTGAACTGTATCAGAATCAACCAATTACACAGGCAGCAGACCAGCCTAGCCCAGAACACTACTATAAACTATGCAAACACCTTTCCCTCTGGATTTTTCCATACTCTGCACCACTGGTGTATACAAGTGGGGAACTTTTAACAAACAAAATATCAAAATGATAGGGGCTGCAATAGCTATTATACAACATGTGGAAGAGGCTGAGGGTGGTGAGGATGTGAATGCTATTGACCAACTCAAAGTGAGGAGACAGAGAAGAGTGTACAGACCCAGGGTAACCTACCAGGGGCTACATGAGCTGTAGATAGTGGAGCATTATAGGATGGACAGGGACCTCCTACAGAAAATTTTTGAGCTGTGCCGGCCACACCTGATACACAGAACTAATAGAGTGGAACCCATTCCAGTGGATACCAAGGTATGTGTAGGCCTAAGAATACTAGCTATAGGTACCTTCCAAAGGCCAACTGGGGATATGATGAGGATCTCACAGGCATCAGCTTCCAGGTTACTCCACCAGTACCTGGATGCCAAATCAGCACATGCCGGTGAGCACGTATATTTCCCCAACACCCATGAGGAATTGGCCAGCAATATGCATCTGTTCCATCAAATAGCAGAATACCCTGAGGTAGTGGGTGCTATAGACTGCATGCACATATCCATCAAAGCACCACCCAGTGAGCGGGATAGGGTCTACATCAACAACAAGGGCTTCCCCTTCATTAACTGCCAGGTCATGTGCGATGTATAATAATGAATGCGTGTGCTGGCTGCCCTGGAAGCTATCATGACTCCCACATCTGGCATCTGATGCAGCTGTACCAGAGATTTGCCAATTGGGACATCCCTTATGGTCATCCAGTGGGGGATGCTGGTGACACACTGGAGCCGTGGCTGATAACACCCATCTGAAATGCACACACACCTGAACAAGAACTCCATAATGAGGCACACGCACAGACCAGAATTATAATACAGCGTGTGTTTGGGATGCTCAAGTCACAATTCCGGTGCCTGGATACATCCGGTGGAGCCTTGCAGTACTCGCCAACTACATTTACCCAAATTGTCATCGTATGTGCAATGCTACACAATATGATCCTGCAGAAACAGCTGCAACAGGAACAGCATGGGGCAGGGCCACACAGCCCCCCAGCATTGCCAAGACCTGCACAGGCACAGAGTGACTTGGAGGAGCAACAACCTGAGCTTGCCCCAGTAGGCAGAAGGAGGCTTGCCCAGTATGCCCTGGCTTTGGCAAAGAGGCAACACATAGCACATACACTGACACAGGAGGGACCCAGGGAATGACACCTCTCTCTGACTCGCACATACAGTAAAAGGGATGCCAAACATGACATTACCTGTACTCAACCATGTGTAGGGAGTGTACTATGTGCATCTGACATAGGCAGCCCTTCAGCACCACCCTCAATACTGGCACACCCACAAGGTCAGTCACTCAACCTACCAATTACCAAATGCAGTAGTATGTGTAGTTACCTGTGTCTATGGTATGGATGTAAGCAGGGAAGGTAATCGGGTGGCTGAATGTGATGCCAGCAGATAGTAGACACCTATAGTGGCAGCATGAGATCTGTAACAAATACGGGTGTCACCATAGTAGCCAGTACTACACATGGTAGCAAAACCCACTGCAGGAAATGTGCTGGGCCACATGTGTGTCCATTTGACTCCCACATGCCAGTCAGGGAGGTTCACATACCCAACAATAGTCACAGCCAGCAGGAAAGGTGTAGACAAACACAAACAAAGGGTCTGCTAAGACCACTGAATGATGCCTATGGGTAACCTCCCCCCAGGCCTACACAGACTACATCAGGTCAGGCAGTGGGATTTTACTTCTGAAGGGTAGGAAGTCAGAAACTAATATGTAGGTCAATGAAACATAGGACCTGTAGTACACTGACAAGCCTTTAGCCAGCATAATATGTTAGAAAACATAATTAAATGGAGTACCTGGCATACCAGTACAGTCATAGGCAATGTGTACAAGTGTCAGGTGTGCCCCCCTCAATCCTGTGTAGCAATGTAGAAACAGTCAGGTGTACCCCCCATATCCTATGTAGACAGTAGTAACAGTCAGGTGTGCCCCCCAATCCTACGTAGACATGTAGTAACAGTCAGGTGTGCCCCCCAATCCCATGTAGGCATGTAGTAACAGTCAGGCGTGCCCCCAACACTACTTAGACATGTAGTAACAGTATGTGTAGGTAGAATACCAGTAGAGCAAAGATGCTCAGAGATGGCCAAGGTAGAAGGATAGATTGTAACATTTGCACAATATGCAGGTATGTGTGTGTTAGGTTGGTATGTGTATCATATTGTGTGTGAGTAGTCAGTATGTATGCATGTTGAGGTATGACCTGGTGACCATTGCCCACTACTGATGACAGAGCCAAGTCCTCACAACTGCAGTGCCAAAGACAATTCCCCCCAGTATAACACATGCTAGCAGTAAGCCATTGTAAATGTATGGTGGTAATATGTGTCACCATCTGAAAGATTGACATGGCATGGCTGTTGGGCTAGATATACAAGCAGTACACAGGGGAAAGTGCCTCAGACACACAGTATATAATGCATAACGGTGAAATGGACACACCCTTGGAATTGTACATACAGGTATGCATCACATTATCTGGGCCTGTAGTAGGGGATATCGATGTTGTCTGCCCAAACACTTGCAGATCACAAAGGTGGTAGGACTGATGTATTGGGAAACAGATGAGGTACCTGCACATGCCAGCATAACTGTAATGCCCCATGTATATCTGTGCATCAGATGCAAGTAGTTTCCATAGCATACATGCACCCAGCTCACCCAAACATCATCCACAGGTACCTCTCTGGTTGTATCCCTGCTGTGTGGAATGGGTACAATATGACCACACCTGTATATAGCAGTAGCAAAAGAATGCAGCATGCAGTGCAGGTGTCCTATGCAGGTGTGCCCTAGCCATAGGTAGCATCCTGACAGTATCCACACCACCTGACCAAGACTGATAGAAAGTATTGGCATGAACACCTAGCACACCTACCCTGTCACCCCAGGGGAATATACTGTATGGCGGTCTGAGACTGTAGGATTGACAGAATGCAACAGTCTGCCACAGCTGGCCCGCATCAGCATCAAATGGCCTACAGGTCTCTGCCAAAGGCCTGTGTCTCACATGTACTGCCAATGCATGTCATGGACACCCAAATAACAACATAGCACACTCCACATTAGCCATATGAAAGGCCTTGTGGACAAACCACAGTAACATGTCCACCATGTTCCACTGCATGAACTGTGGACCAACACCAAAACACAGCTGTGATGAGGTGATAACCTTGGGAAAAGTATCAGAGAATGTATGCATAATGTATGGAAGAGGATAGAATAATAGAGGGGGTTGGGAGCATGGGCAGCATGGAATGTGTGAATCTGTACAGCTGTCAGGTATTGCCACAGCAAGATAAGGCCATACTGTCATGTCGATGGAAGTACAAGTATGGGATCCTCTGCCAGCACTGTACCAAGGTACTGAACCAGATACACACAACCAGCAGCAAGTGTCTGCAGCTCCCCCTCCAGAATGGCATAACTTACAATGAATATGTAGGCATCTGCCCACAATACCAGACCAAGCTGCAGTCACCCTCATCCCCCAGGACATCACTGTGAGCATGAATTTCCACCTGTCAGTACATGAAGACATAAAACATCACAGTCTATAACAGTACCCATGTCTGAATATCCCTGCTAACAGCAGTACCATGTAGCAGAAGCAGCACAGACACAATCACCTAGAGTACACACTATCCCCTGCACAGTTTGACCCCATATTGCCAAATGATCTATGGATACCTTGAATAAACAGTTTGTTACCTGTAGGTGTACAACACAAAGGTCTGCACTGGAGCACAAACTACTTGGAATAGATCCACACATTCAATACAGAAGGGCATTCTGGGCAGGCTCACACACTTAGAGAAATGAAGACAATGTCAGGCAATAACATACTGAAAGGTCACACTGGGCATGCTCACACACGTAAACAAATAAAGCCCTTGTCTGCAAACAACAGTGGACCATACATACCTGACAGTTGCAGATGTTAGTGCATATACTCCTCAGTATGCACCAGTCATGCTTTGAACACACAGTGGCTAGGAATACAGACATATATCCAAGGACAACACAATATAATAAGCAAAATGTAGACATACATAGATGTGTGGAAGAGAGTGACTGTGACAAAGAGTCATCTATCATGAGGCCTGCCACACCCAGTACACAGCCAAATGGCTACAACCACATGATGTGTAAAAGTCACTCACTGTAGAAATTAGCCACCAGTATCCATCAGCATTACAGACTATGTGGTGCAGGTGCTAGCTCTGTAACATGAATGTACTAGGCAATAGTCATTTTGCAGCTGTATGCACATACCTGCAGAATATAACCCTGTGTGTGCCTGCATGTGGTGTGCCAACCTCTGGATGAGTGGATTATAGCCCATGCACACACACTGCCCTCCCCATAGCCCTACTATGACAAGCCTGCTGAGGTCATCCATTTTGAAATATACCTTTTGGAATAGAATAGCCCAGTAGTCTCTGTAGCGCATCATAAAACTGCATAACGCTATAGTGTGATAAAATAGTTAGGTAGGAGTTCCAATCCCAGACATGGCAACTGTGTGTGTGTCTCTGTTTGTGTAGGGCACAACGCTTTTTAGGCTAGTCATACTCACTACAATTCAAATGCCCTACATTTGCAAGGCTGCTGATGTCATTCACTGTGAAATACACCTTTGGGAAAGGTGTAGCCCAGTAATCTCCATGGTGTGTCCTATAACAAAGTGCTGCTGTAGTGTGAAAAACTAGTTAGGTAGGAGTTCTAATCTCAGACATGGCAACTGTGTTTGTGTGTCTCTGTTTGTGTAGCAAGGATGTCTTTTTAGGCTAGTCACTCTCAGAAAAATTCAAATGCCCTACTTTGGCAAGGCTGCTGATGTCATTGACTGTAAAATACACCTTTGGGAAAGGTGTTGCACAGTAATCTCCATGGCACATCCTATAGCTGCGTACTGCTGTAGTGTAATAAACTAGTTAGGTAGGAGTTCTAGTCCCAGACATGGCAACTGTGTGTGTGTGTGTGTGTGTGTGTGTGTGTGTGTGTGTGTGTGTGTGTGTGTGTGTGTGTGTGTGTGTGTGTGTGTGTGCGTGTGTGTGTGTATGTGTCTCTGTCTGTGTAGGGAGCAATGCTTTTTAGGCTAGTTATGCTCACTACAATTCAACTGCCCTACTTTGGCAAGGCTGCTGATGTCATTTACTGTGAAATACACCTTTGGGAAAAATGTAGCCCAGTAATCCCTGTGGCATGTCCTATAACTGCATACTGCTGTAGTGTGATAAACTACTTAGGTAGGAGGTCTATTCCCAGACATGTCAACTGTGTGTGTGTGTCTCTGTCTGTGTAGGGAGCAATGCTTTTTAGGCAGACACATTCACAACAATTCAAATGCTCTACTTTGGCAAGGCTGCTGATGTCATACACTGTGAAAATAAACATTTGGGAAAAATGTAGCCCAGTAATCTCTGTGGCATGTCCTATAACAAAATAATGCTGTAGTGTGATATCAAACTCTGGTAGGGGTTCTAGTACCACACATCGCAAGTGTTAATGTTTGTGTGTTTGAGTTTCTTTGTGTGTGTAGAGAGCAATGCACTTTAGGCTAGTCACACTCACTAAAGATGAAATGCCCTACTTTGCCAAGGCTGATGATGTCATTCACTGTGAAATACACCTTTGGGAAAGATGTAGCCTAGTAATGTCTGTGGCGTGTCCTATAACAGTGTAATGTTGTAGTGTGATAGACAACTCTGGTAGGGGTTCAAGTCCTACACATGGCAAGTGTGGATGTTTGTGTGTGTTATCTTGTTTCTGTAGGGAGTAATGCTTTTAGGCTAGTCACACTCACTACAGATCAAATGCCCTACTTTGGCAAGGCTACTGATGTCATTCACTGTGAAATAAACCGTGGGGAAAGATATAGCCCAGTAATGTCCATGGTGCATCCTATAATAGCATAATGCTGCAGTGTGATATAAAACTCTGGTAGGGGTTCTAGTCCCACACATGGCAAATGTGGATGTTTGTGTGTGTGTTACCTTGTTTGTGTAGGGAGCAATGCTTTTTAGGCTAGTCACACTCGCTACAATTTAAATGCCCTACTTTGGAAAGCCTGCTGATGTCATTCACTGTGGAATACACCTTTCGGGAAGGAGTACTCCAGTAATCTCTGTGGCGTGTACTATAACTGCGTAATGCTGTAGTGTAATAAACTAGTTAGGTAGGAGTTCTGATCCCAGACATGGCAGATGTGTGTGTGTCTGTGTTTGTCATTTGTATCCTGTGTTGAGAAGGCTGTTAGTGTGTAACAAATGGCGTTATTGTGGAGCGGGTTTTGCAAATTTCTTATATGGTGGCCCTAGTATATGTCACAATGACAACCTTACAAGGATAACAGAGGTGAACTAGCCGAGAGGCTGGGGTGCAAATCCATACCCCTACATGTGACATCAAGGTCTGATGAACAAAGTTAGCAACCCTTGTATTACCCAGAGAACACTCGCAACCCATGTCTCATACACAAACACACTTGCCTAGGCAAAAACTTCTATGTTGGTAATACCCTGCATATTGCCCACAGATAGTAACCATGGTGTGATTCCAGTGGACTACAGAGGGGATGGAACCCTGTCCATCAGTCTAATAGGCATGTACATGCAGACAGTGCACCTTCACTATGTTCCCCACTGAACACCTGCAACACCTGTGGTGCCATCGAATGTGACCCACAAAGGACATACCATGCCATAAACACATGCCCTGTATGGACAGATGTCACTGACATCAGGGAATACCTGTATCATGCTATCAATGTAGGTGCAGGGTCAACCTGCTGTTCATTACCAGTTCCCACCACATGAGGACAGGACTGGCACATCTGATAACAATCTGTATACACATGGGCCAGACACCCCAGGTACAGTTCCACATCACTATACATGCATGTGGGATGTGTGCACATCCCAGACACTGTCCATGTCATGAACTAAAGAACACATACATGGCAAACAATGCACAGCAGTGGCCACACACAATAGTTACCCAGGTGACTGGATGGTGAATACATTACCCACCTGTGTGGGCCAATCCAGACACTACACCCCTGAGCCACACTGCAGACCATTGCCATGTGGCCTGATGCCAAGGTATACCCATCACCTAGCCTTGTATAGCTGTCTGGCACAGTCGACCACTACACACCCGTGAAGCAAAGCACCTATGCATGTCAGTACTGGCACCCTGTGTCTGTGTGTGTGTGGTGTATGATGCTCTTGACCACATTCACATTCACTACAACCCCCATTAGCATACTGAAGCATGGTGTCTGATGTCAGACACCTCCACATATCCTTTGCCCATATAACCTCTGCGTAACCCCTGTCGTGCATGTGATACCTGTACTGTATTGTGGCAAACTAATTAGTAAGGAGTTGTATTCCTGACCCTGCCAAGTGTGTCAATGTGTGTGGGTCCCTGAGAGAGTGTGGCTGTTTAGATGCTGACACCTGTTCATGTGGACAGGCAGGTGTACTACACCTACTGTATAGCTAGCCTATCACTGCTGCAGATGTCACTCACTATCACATATACATTTGGAGAGCTCCTCAACATGTAACCTATGTGGCGCATCCAATAACTGCATAGACATGTGATAGCAATACATAGTCAGTCAGGGGTTTTATACCCTGTACTGGTAGGTGTGTGACACAAACATGCTTAAGTTTTACTCTCTTATCCCTCTGTGACTTATTTTTGCCTCTGTCTGTCTCTCTCACTCCCTCTCTGGTGGATGTGGAGAATGCCACCAGCTTTGCTTAGGCAGCAGCATGTGTTTTGTAAGTGATGCCCATGATCACCCGATGGCCTCTGCATGAATTGCAGCCCTCCTCTAGCTGATTGCATGTGGAACAGCTGTGGTAACATTCCCATAGCCAATTGGATGGAAACACACTCCAATATCTAGGAACATCATGTTGGTGTTGGGCCTTTCCATTCACTGTGAGCAGGACCTAGATCTGTTGTTTGGCAAACAGCATCACAGATGGATTGGGGATTTACCTCTAATAACACACACTGTGGAAACAGGCCAACACACAAGTGGGGGAATGTGTCTGATACAACTACAGAATGCAAGTGTTTCTATTCTGCATTTGGAGTAATGTTGGTTTAACAGGGTGTGTGCGTGGATATGGCTGTTCTACATGTTTTAATACCTGTCATGACAGTGCTATGTTACTGAGGAAACCCCCATCTGTAGGGTCATCTGCAGACTGGGCAGTGTGTGGTGCCTTTTGTTTCTTGTGTTACCCACAGAGCACCTATCTGTGACCTGTAGAAGTATAGTGTGAGGATTGCAGACAGTACATGGTGACAGACATGAGTTACTGACCTCATATCCCTCATAGGACATATGTTGCAACAAACTCTGTTACAACAGTAAATGTATGAGGTTATCACAACAACATGTCAGTATTGGCCCTGTGTTTGTGCCTCCAGCCACAACTCTGTCAACCTGTGTACATATGTAATGCAGCAAGAGGTGCATATGTCCTGTACACCATAATGTATTGACATCATTTCTGATAACAAGCCAGTGGGATATCAGACTGCGACACATGTTATGTATAGTAAGGGTTCTCTTTGAGGACATAACCTGGGCATACTGTGGTTGTGTGTATAGTACTGAGGTCTGTGTACTTATGATGATTGTCGACAGTGTGTGAATTGTGAATATGTACCTTGGCCTGTGTACAGACTGTGCTAGATGTCATTCTTCTTGGTCCTGTTCTATTTGATGTTACATGCTGCTCCACTGTATGTTACCCTATTGGCTTACATGTTTGTAATGCCAAACACACACATGTCCCATACCACATACAGGCATCAGACCACACTGTGTAGTGGCCCACTATATGTAGCATTAGTGTGTGAGTGGCACATATGAGGATGGTGTCGATCAGATAGTCCATATACTGTAATATTATGCTGGCTACCATATGTGGCTGTGACTGTGTTCACAATGGTTGTGATTATGCACTTTCCACAGGTGTCGGTTACTCTGTGCTGTGACATGCCTGTAGAGCATGCTATATATGCAGGTACATGTGTATTCCACCATAAGAAATGTAAGACACTGTTGTGGCAGTCTGCCTGTAGCCTGCGCAGTGCTTTGTTACATGCCTAGCAGATTAGTGTCCTTACCCAGTGTGATGTTAGGTCCAGATACTTGCCAGATGTACTGCTGCCAGGCCTCCATAACAGTCATATATGTCAGACAAAGCAGTGGGATGCTGTAAACATGTATGTCACTAACTAGTGGGTCGTATGTGGCCATGGCACCTCTGTACCAGCAGTTATTATATGGCAAGACAGACAGGGGTGTGTGAAAGCATAAGCTATTGGGGCAAATGTATACAAGTATTTACATGTTATACTCATCTACATGGCTGTTAACATCCACATTGTCAGGCTTGGTCTACATGTCTTGCTCTAAGGGGTTCTGTGCATACCTCTGGACTGACCAGAGTGTGTCAGACTGTCCACATTTATTGGCCATATCTCTGCTGTAGTCCACAGGATCAGTACTGTGCTAGCAGTGGTACTGTACTATGATGTCCTTAGGATGTCTGACAGTAGCCAATGGTGCACATGTTAAAGGCAGATGTGGCATCCCACACTCAACATGTCTGTGAAGACAACCCCTATCACAGTAGCAGTAGTCTATATCTATACCTGCACTACATTCCTGACATTCCCTTGCACTATGAGGTTAGGACTATTGGGGCTGAAGTAGGGCTCCCCTCCATGTTGTGGACATATGGTGGATATATATATATATATATATATATATATATATATATATATATATATATATATGTATATATAATTATCCATATATATATATATATATATATATATATATATATATATATATATATATAGATAGATATATACACATATACATATCGGCATACATAGATGGATATGTATATGTATATATATATATATATATATATATATATATATATACACACACATATATACATATACACAGCAATATATGTATATGTATATACAGATAGAGATACATATGCACATAAACTTACGGATATCTACATATATATTGACAGTAATAGGTATATCAGAATAGATATGTATGCACATATAGTTATAGATATCTACATATATATATATATATATATATATATATATATATATATAGATATATATACACATAAATAGGCATATCTGTACACATATGATGTGCATACATATATAGCTATATATATGTATATATATATATATATATATATATATATATATATATATATATATATATATATATTTAAACACTTTATAATCTTGAAGTACTGAAATGTTGAATTTCAGTATTTCAAGACTATAAAGTCGAAATTTTCAAATAGCAAAAGTGCATAATCATGAATTTGAATATCTCGAATTCCCGGTTATGGCTTTATGCTACATAGTGTCTGGGAGTGTGCTGTGATGGTGCGGGTAGCCATTTGTGGATTTAGCATTTATGTCAGGTAAGTGAGTGTTGTGTAAGGGTTTTGGGTGGTAGGTAGAGTGTGTGTGAATGTGCTAATGTGTTTTATGTGTGTGTGAGGGACTAGAGAATATGTGTGTGTGAGTTTGCTTTTGTTTACTGTTTGTGCGATCTTGGAGTTAGTATATATAAGTAGGGGGTGTAGGGGGCACAGCCCCCCACATGGGGGGTGCAGGGGAGCTTTGTTTTGCAGTTGTGTATGGGTGTGATGTTTTTTCAGTGTTTTGTGGTTCACGGTTTTGGGCTCGGTGTTGTGTTGCTTCGGTGTTTTGTGGATTCGATTTCATGGTCTCGATATACTGAAATTCGACATTTCAGTATTTCGAGATTATGAAGTGAATATATATATATATATATATATATATATATATATATATATATATATATATATATATACACACACACACATATATGTACATAGAAAGAGATGTACATATGCCCATATATATGTTGCACTATACAGATGCGTATCCAGACATATGCATGAATATACATGTGTATGTACATGTAGACATTTATCAACCTATTATATGTATATATCCATATTCCTGGCATGTGTACACCTCACAGTTGTGTATACACTCCCAGATGTATCTTACCGCATGTATCTGCTATGTGTACATTATGTTAAAACAACATATGTGATGCAACAGTCATATTAATAACACGTATTACACAATTGTGGTAGTAAAGGCAATTGTTCAATACTAATCAATATGTGTATTGACAGATATATTGGAAAAACAACAACTGTTATCACAGTGGTCATGGCATACTGGTTAAGTATTGTGATTTTAGTTTACAGGGTCCTGGGTTCAAGCCCTGCAAGAGCTGTTCATTCTGTTGCTGGGCAGAACAAGGGCTGTCAGATACAGAGTGGTTAAGACAGTTCTGAGCAGCTTTAAGTGTGTTTGCATGTTTTTGCGTGAAACTAAGCGGTGCTAATGTACGTGTAAATGTACGGGTTCTTAATTAGTGTAGGCTTCACTTACCAGTATGCAAATCAGCTTAGCTGTTATATTGGAGCAATGCTGATACCTGCTTAGCATGGCTTAGTCCTGGTAACCAGTTCACATCACCCAGTCTGATAACATAGTAGGGTAATGACATCTGTAATAAGTGTATGTAATGCCATGTACAATACATGTGCCTATGTGCTGTCATCACGGTAGCAAGGGGTGTGAGTGTCATGTCTGGGATACAGATGTATATGAATCCTGTACAGCACTGTTATCCATGTGACTTTGTTACATACAGGGGTAGCAGCCCAGGCTACATGCTGTCACACTGGCATATAGTGTATGATGGCGGTACTACTGTTGACAGTGCCTACCCATGCAAGATTAGAGTGCTAAATGTAGTACTGACAACAGGGTACACCTGCAGGCATAGCTGGACCCTGAGGCCTCCCTGTTGTATCCCTGGTGTGTGAGCAGTGTCACAGTATCTAACCCAGTCTGGGTAATGATCCGACACGTAGAATGTAACTGTAGACTGCCATCTGTACAGCACATGATAGGGAGGACTCCAGACATGTAGTTATGGCATACATATTGGTGTCAAGTGTCTATCTGTCAACACATTCATCCTATGGCATAGCTACTTGCCAAGCTGATGACTGTCAGTCCCTGTACAGATGTGCAGATGGCAGGTATCCCACTGGGATATGTACAGGCATTGTAAGCTTCACTCTGACATTTCTGCCCAGCTGTGTAAGAACTGGCACATATTGGCAATAACACTCTGCATGTACCACATGTCATGGGTACCTCCACTACACTACCATAATCAACCAAACATGCTTGGGTACAGGTCTCCATCACAGACACTAGCCATGTGTTGTAATGCATGTTGCATGCATGTCAACTTGATCACCTCAGTGGCCATGTGCAGGATGCACCTGACGGAATGGCTGATGCATGTCATTTCTACCCTGAGGGTCACCACAGTAGTGCCTGTCGATGGTTGCCTGCTGCCACATTGCATGTTGCAGGATACCACTGTACACACAACACCTACACAACCCATCTCTCCTTGGACAATAGCTAGGTACACAGCTATGACCACCTGCAGAGATGCACCCCAGTACTGACACATGTATGTGTGCATGACTGAGTATAGCAGTGACTGTGTGTTAGCACAACTGTATGTGGGAATTCCATGAGGGCCTTCACAACCACCACAACACCCATTTCCATAGCCAATTGTGGCTGCTGCTGTATGGGACATTACATGTACCCTGTTAAGCTCCTCTCCATACTGGCTACATAAGCCTTGCAGTACCATCACAACAGCATTGCACAAATGGGTTGATAGGCATAGGATACCCATTGTGTCCTGGCAAGTGTGTGTATGTGTGCATGTCCATTTATCTGTAGGGTACAGCATTCCTAGGCCACTTACTCCTATTACAATACACATTGCCACACAGTAGTGCAGATAGTGTTGTTGCTGCCCATCGGTGAGGCATGACAATGCAACACCCTGCTATGTGTATGGCATGTGCATTAGATGCATATTCCTGTAGTACCACTGTTGGGATCTACAATGGGTTGTATTGCAGTGGTAGCCAATGTGTGATGGCAGGTATATCAGAGTGTCATCATGGGTTTCAGGGAGTACAATATCCACTGAGGGATGTGGCTGCTGTGTACACTGTCATTGCACCAAGGTACACATGGTATATGTCACATGTACCATGTTATGGTTACCACTGTCACCATCAACCATACAGGTAACTGATACCACATTCCAGGCCAGTTGTGCATGTACTGTATGCAGCCTACCTGTAACACATTGTACACACGGTCATGTTAGTTAGCAGTGATAGGCCCTGGTCTCTCGGATGTGTGTCTGCCTGTTATGTGTCTGTTAATGTGTATATGAAGGTATGTCACACTATGTACTGTCCATATACACCCATTACATCCCCCATTAGCATACTGTACATGTCTGTGGATGTTCTGCATGTAACATGTAACCTGGAACACACCTCACACTAAATACTGTGTGATGTGTGCAATGGAAGCCACACACTTCAGTATCACTACCTACCGAGGTAGAAGTCTAGTCCCAGTGTTGCCATGTAACAGTGTGCATGTATGTGGATGGGTCTACATCAGGTTGCAGATTATACACACCTCAGTGGTTCACCTGCCCATGTGTCACAGCCAATACATCTTATACTAACCTGTGACATGTGTTCAACTGTACCCCAGATATGTTACAGCCATGGTGTCACCACAGTGCCATACCCCGTTGTGGAATATGACTGCAGACCATACTTGTGCTGACACATGTACACCTACAACACAAATGGGTAACATTATAGAGACCACAATCAACTAGTGTTACTAACAGCTATAATGCATCATTGCTGGATGGCTACACTACCTGACATATATGCATTACACTTTACTCCTTACAACATGTTACACTGCAGTACTGTGGTACACTGTAGTACAGTCACTGTGTGCATCAGAATCATATTAGCCTGTCCCTGCATTGATGGTATGGATGACAGGGATGTGGCACAAGTATCATCATATGCACAGGGTGTGTTGTTGGTTTGCCAGAGGCCAAGGGTGGGCCATTCATTTAACAGCATGTATGTGGTGAGGGGTGCACTAAGGTGAACTGGGCATGGTGATGTGATGTGTGTAGGTATGGGATTGCCCTAGGTATGTTTATATAGTGTGTGAGTATGCATGCACATAGTTCTGTCATATGACTGTCCTACACAGGTGTTTATGGACAGCTGCAGACCATACCCTGCAGGGTGTGCAGTTCACTGCCTCTGGCCACGGACACATGGGCTGTGCCTGCCAGGGGTTCCATGGGCACATCCAGGTACAGGCTTCTATGTGCTACTCTCACCAATCTGGTGGTCCCCTGCCATAAACAAACTGTACAACAGAAGGAAGAAACTGTTGCAAAAGAGAGTAAAATCCCATGAGTGGAGGAGCTCCCTGGTCAGCCTCAGTAAGAAGCTGGGATCCCTTATAAGATCCTCCAAAACTAGCTACGACAATAAAATCACCACTAATTCCAAGGACAACCACAAAGCATTCTATAGCTATGTCAAGAATCTCAATGGTAACACTCAGATCTGTTCTGAGTTACAGCACAAAGGCATGAAAATTACAGAACAAACTGATATTGCCAACATCCTGGCAGATAGGTTCAGTGCTAACTTTACCACCCCCTCACCCCCTAAAGAGCCCATATCTATACAGGAAGAATGCAGAGTCCCTGTAATCAAAACGATGCAGGTAAAAGCTGCACTCTCTAAAGCCAAAAACACAGCATCCATGGGACCGGACAACATCCCAGGCTGTGTTTTACATGAACTTCAGAATGAAGTGGCTCCTCACTTAAGCACCATGTTCAATAATAGCCTCACATCAGGCTTTGTGCCCACTGAATGGTGCACAGCAACAGTTATCCCACTCCACAAAGGGGGAGCCACCACTGATCCTGGGAACAATAGACCTATTAGCCTGACGAGCCTGGTCTGCAAGGCTATGGAACGTATCATCATGGAACTCATAAATAAAGACATTGGTAACCTCCAAACTCTGGATCCCACCCAGCTCGGGTTTGTGAAAGGCAGATCATGCCTCCTGAACCTGATCAACTTCTTTGAGGCAGTCACCAAAGCCGTAGATGAGGGTAAGGTGGTTCACACAGCCTATCTTGACCTCGCCAAGGCTTTTGACACCATCCCCCATTCTGGAATTATAGCTAAACTCAATAAACTAGGCATAAATGCCTACGTCACAAGATGGGTTGCCAATTGGCTCACTGACAGAACCCACACTGTAAAAGTTGCAGACTCCAAATCTGACCTCAAACCAGTGACAAGTGGAGTACTACAGGGTTCCGTCCTGGGACTGCTCCTGTTTGGTATCTACTTCTCTGAAGTACAGGCTAACACAGAAGGCCTCTGGCTAACAAAGTTCGCAGATGACTGCAAACTAGGAGCCATAGTCAAGTCCCCAAATGATGTGAACATCCTACAGAAGGGCCTCTCTGAGACAGATGCCTGGTGTCAGAGCCATGGCCTCAAGCTCAATGCCAAAAAGTGCAGTGTCATCCCCTTTGGTAAAAACTCTGTACCCATGAACTACCACATAGGCAGCAATCTACTTAACACTAAATGCGTGATAAGAGACCTTGGGACCCAGGTGGACAGTAGTCTCTCCTTTGATAGTCACATCACCACAGTAGTCAGGAAGTCCTTCTACATGGCACACCTCATAATAAAAGGGTTCTCATCCAGGAAAAAAGAGGTTATCGTTCCCCTCTACTCGACACTCATTAGACCCATTATAGAGTACAACGCCCCTTTTGGAATGTACCTCACAAGACATCTGCAGTAGCTGGAAAGGCCACACAAGTACCTCACAAAGAGGATTACTGGACTCAAACAAATGCCCTACACTGGCCGTCTCAAAAACTCCAGCTTTACTCCGTAGCATATCGCCTACTCCGAGGTGATCTCTGCCTAACATATAAAGCTGTGTCAAACCCACAGCTGTTGGACATGCTACACCTAAAGAAATCCCAATCCCTCCGAGCTACACGCTCTAGGGACCTAAACCTTGTCACCACAATAAACAGGGCATGCTAGAGGGCTAGATTCCTAACCCAGAGACTTCCCATACTCTGGAACAGGCTGCCCAACTATGTCAAGCAAAGTTCTTCATTAGCACTCTTCATGAAAAATCTTGATGAGTGGCTGGGAAATATGAAATACACCCCGGGGATCAGTTCTATGTCTCTGCTCAACAGTTGCACAGGAAAATAACTTTCTTGGGTGGCGTAAGCCAGGGAACCTTGTTGGCTAGGCTTACATAGGCCCTTGGGTTGATAGCCTAGAACGTACCTATGAACCTATGAACCTATGGTACCAGGTCCCTCCAGGGACTGGCCAGGACCTTGTGCTCATGGCCTGCTGTGGCAAGGTGTGGACAGCCCCCCTCCCGCACTGCTGCGACTGATACTGCCACTACGGGAGCCCCTTGGTGTTCTAGCAAGTCTACGTTGACTGCCAGCTGTTGTTCTTGCCGGCCTACATTATTGCGGCCATCAGCACACCCGCACCACATGTTCAAGCATGGACATACCATGGTCAATGAGGGCCATTATCTCACCAGGCCATCTATCCATGAGCTCAGTATAAGCACGGATGGCTCCAGACAGTTTACGGAAGTTGTCACTTGCAGATGTGAGAGCAGCCCTCTGCAGCCTCAGGCCCTGTCTGGTGTAACATTCCATATGTGCCTGTGCTGCCATGACAGCCTGAAACCTGCACCTGCTGGTACCAGCTATGTCACCTCTGCCAGGGGCATGATCTCCAGTGGCCCTTCCATGAGTACCCTGGGATGTCTGCCTATGTGGTGCCCTGCTGGACATCCAGCTATGCCTGTTGCGACCAGACACAGTAGGCATGGTTACCACACTTTCCTGTGCACTACCACCAAACTCTAGCTGTCCCTCCGCTATGGCCACTGGTGATGGGGTATGTAGAGGCATTGAAACTGTGTGCAGGGTTGGGGTGGCTAAAAGGGGAATGTCAAATGATGGCGCTGTTTTGGCCCCTGACAACACCACCTGTGCCTCAACAGTACTATCATCATCTTTGGTGTTTGTATGCACACCAACATCAGATTGCATGCAGGAGGGACCATGACCCACCTCGCCATCTGTAGGGGAAAACGATAAATGCACTTTAAAACCTGTACAGCATTGCCTAATAGTATACACACACACACACACACACACACACACACACACACACACACACACACACACACACACACACACACACACACACACACACACACACACACACACACACACACACACACACACACACCACCATAATACCTACCTGTCCGTGACTTTACAGACAGTCCCACATATATTTCCATGTGTTTCCCATCCTGCACCACACTTGGTAATGTACACACATTGATACCACTCATTAACATATCAGTCCTCTAAATGCCTAGACAAGCGATCACAACACAAGACCTGTTACTACATTACCTGCTTGACCTGTGTGTAGTGGTTTTAGATGGCCTCACTACTGTCATTCAGTGTTCACCCTGTGTATGTCCAGACATAATGATCATGGCCGCTATATGTGTGGGCTACTTTGTTCACTCCATAATATCAATGTGTCGTGTATGTATTGCTCAGTACATGCCAGATAGGCTGCTCAATCAGCCTATCATGTGACAACTGTAATATATGGATACAGTCTCTGGTGTTGACTAGCACTTCCCCAATGCATCTGTTATGCTGGATACGTGGGTTGTAGGTCACCTCTCTGCTGAATGAATACAGTATTAAGGGTATACCTGGTGTCTACCTTCCCTCTCAATACCTGTTCCATGCTACAGACCTTATTATACTATCAGCTGTCCTGTGATTACATATATGACAAGTGTTCCTGGTGTGTAATGTGGCAGTCCATGTCCATGCACTGCACGATCCCAAAGGGAGGTACTGCTATATGAACACCTCACAATCGCACATGTGCATACATGGCTACCCACACAAACACACACACATGTACACATGCATCCTACATACATCAACCTCCCTCCACTTCACCTGAGTGACCCTATAGACAAACTAACTACCCACCGGGACACACACACACACACACACACACACACACACACACACACACACACACACACACACACACACACACAGGTGAGGTTGCACCATGATTGTACACACAGTCCTCCCATTGCCCATCTGTCAACATGCATAACATATGGTACACAACAGCATGCAGTGCAGCTTTAGTCAATCCATGCTAGCAACAGTATACGTGTGTGATGCATGTGTTGTGTCACTAGGTGATGCCCCTTTCCCTGGATACCATTGCAGCCATGTACACAGTACTGCTGTGCACCTGTTCTGCACCCTGCAAAGTACTGTGCACCACACCTCACAGGTGTATAACCCATTGTTGAATATGTACTACTGTGTCAGTTATGTCAGTTTTAATGCTCACAGCCCCTACATTTTCCAGCAACACGTACCTGGGATGATATGTGGACAGATGTCATTTGTGAATGCCTGATGTCTGATTTACAGCTCTCAACATCAGTGGACCATGTATGACCAATCCAATACTCTTACACTGACAACTATCAGAACATCCCATGGCTATGGGGGGTGTACACACCCTTATTGATATGACGCACCCATCCTTGATCTGCCATGGGACCACATCACCGCATATCTTAACAGTACATGAGCTCGATATGTGACATATGTCCTGTACTTTCACATGCAGTGTCTACAAAATGTGTTAGGTGTGCAGATGCTGACCACAATGCATACACTCCGTGTGGGCATATGTGTGCACACCCTTATCATGATGGTGTGTTGCACCTCATGCTATGTGTACTACAGCAGTCACTACTCCTGGCAGGGGTATACTAGCATGGGCCATCTGCATTTGCCAGTGTACATTCAGTCTGCCTACACATGCCCCCGTACTCTGCATGATTGCAAGGTCTACTCATGTGCACATCCCTTGGTGTTCACACACTGCTGTCACTATTGCTGTGGGGGTAGGATTACATCTGCCACAGTTCCTGAACCTGACTATGTGCAGATACAGCCATTCTTAGCATCCTTAGGATCCCTGCTGCAGTGCACTGGTGTGTCATGCTGACATCCTCCTTCAGCCTTTTTGCAGATGCATGACAAGTAAGGCCTACACGTGTGTCACTTTGCAGTGTCCCATATATTGAACACTACATGTTACGGCCTAGTCCCAGCTGATAATGTGGACCACAGTAATGCCTTACACCATAGTGTAACCCTGAAGCAGTTGCTATTGTCCAACTGGTATATACACTGGTGTTGCACTGTGGATCCCTATCACAACACCGACACGCCACAAACCCGACACTCAAAACAACGACACCAAAACACCGAAAACGCACAAAACCGACAACTCACAAAACTGAACACCATAACACCGACACCCAAAACACTGACACACAAAACGTAAACTACACATAACACACAACTATACATGCACTAACCCTAACCCAAACCCTAACCCTATGGTCCGACACTACCGCACACTTACCCTACCTGCACCCTAACCCTAACTCACTTAACCCGCCACTAAACCTACATTCCGTCACTATCGCACACTTACCCTACCCGCACACTAACCCTAACTCACTTAACCCGCCACTACACCTAAAGTCCGTCACTACCGCACACTCACCTTTCCCGCACCCTAACCCTAAATCCCACACTATCTCACACTTACCTGTCTGCTCCCTAATGCTAAATCCCTCACTATCTCACACTTACCTGTCCGCTCCCTAACGCTAAATCCCTCACTAGCACACACTTACCTGTCCACTCCCTAATGCTAAATCCCTCACTAGCACACACTTACCTGTCCACTCCCTAACGCTAAATCCCTCACTATCGCACACTTACCGACTCACGCTCACACGTTGCCCATGTCGGTGTTTCGGCTGTCGGGATTTCACATTGTCGATCATCTGTCTCGTCGGTCTTCTCGCGTAAGTCTTCTTAGCGTCGGTGTTTTGGTGTGTCAATGAAGTCAAGGGACCCTGCACTGTATATGGGTGTTGTACCAAATATGTCCCTACTGAAGGCCATGTCTCCCACCATTATGTTACTCCCTGTGGACACATTCCACAATGACAGGATGTTAGTTATCATGCAGGTGTCTGACATACCCTTACAATACCCCATCCAATACCCCATCATGGTCACCCCTGTGATGCCGTGCATTTAACAGCAAAAATACGTGCACATGTACAACATTCATTCTGGGTAGGTGTGTTAGATGTGTGCATGGAATATACCATTGCCATTGTATTGGCAAGCATCTACATAAACCATACTCACCAACTACAGGCTGCTGCCTTGGTGGTATCCTGGAGAGACCTACATAAGAGGGTGAGAGATGCAAAGTCAGTGGCCAGACCTGTGGCATTACTCCAGGGTGGGTGCAGCATTACAATACATCAACAGTACATGTCCACAATACTACCACATATGTTCATCTGTTTATCACTACTATGCAGCAACAAAATATATCTATGACATTTCAGATATGCATGATCTACCTGTACTGATGCAGATGTATACGCAATAGTGGCCTTACCTGCATGCTCCATGGCCGGTGTGTGGGTGGCACCCACCTCCACAAAGGTATCCGCCAATTGCTGAATGTGCAGACAGGCAGGAACCATGAGGCTGGCTAGGAGCTCCTCCACACGTGTCAGGGGGGATGGATGGCATGGCTCCCCCTGTGGTGAGGTGATCCCCCCCAGACTGCAGCAGCATGCTGATGGGCATTGAGAAGCAGGTCAGAACAATGATGCTGGACCTGCTCACAACTGCAGTTGTGCAGTTTGACATCATTGACCCTGTGGACTAGGTCATTCGACAGGGTGGTCCCCTCCTGCTGATCATGGGTGGCCCAACCAAACAAGATTGCATAGTGCTGTATGAGGTCAGTCAGCAGAATTTTATTATCAGCTGCTGTGTAGGCTGGCAACCTTCCATGGGACATAGTGCCCGAAAGACATAAAGATGGACACAGGTGCAAGCAAATCATGCAGCAAGGTTACCACAGTTCTTAATACACATCACTGTCACCTCAGCACCATATCAGTGACAACAAACTGTACACACAACTCAATAGGTATGGCTACAGCATACCTACCAGTGGGGCAGATATTGTACTGTACCATTTTTTGTGCAATGTGTTTGTAGCCATGCTCCCTGTGTGGACACTATCATTTATGGCCTGTTACAGACTATTCACCTGCATGCCATTGTCAGGGCCACAGTGGTTCCATATATGCCTGTGGTATGCTTGCTATGTGTTTGCTGCACATCTGACTTTCTGTGTTATTGGGGTTATCTATGCATGCTGTTGGACATGTTCAGGAATTTTGTAGACCATTACTACCAAGATATGTTCTATAACAGTGACACAATAGCATGTATATGTGCTATTGGCCAGTAGAACAACCTCTCCAAACGTATCTGCCCATGCTGCCAGGCCACACCACATGTGTAACCCATCCCGGGGCCTCCTCATGTACTGGTCCAGCAATACCGTCAGATGGAACCAACTCAGGGGGTGTTGTGCCCCCAGTGGGGGCACACACAGATATGTTCCTGTCCCCTGAGGTCAGGTCCAGGGTCTGTTGCATATTGGGCTCCACAGACACATGTGGGATGTGCTACATCACCTTGAAGCACCAAGTACACATTCACAGATCCCACATGCTCCTCCTACTCAGCCTCCAGGCCAGGCACCTTAGGGACATGGACTGCTGTTGTGAGTAGCAGTGGGTGGGAGGCTTGTTCCCATTGTATCCATATTGGGGCCCATGGGGTGTCCACATCACAGACCACACACACCATAAAGGTTGTTTACCCACCACATGTGTCACATACCACCCCTGTAGGCTGTCCTCTATATCTACCAACCCTACCCACCTCCACAACTATACCTGCCGTACTTCCCCATATTCTCATTCCATACTTCACAGACAAGGGCAATATGGTCCCAACAAGGGGTTCACATGTGACATACCCATCCATGTTGCACACACTGACAGCTGTAGATATCTGTATGTATTACTATGTGTGCTGTTTCCTCGCACATAGCATGCAGCACTGTGGTGGTAATATAGGGGACATGTATTTACTTACATATATGTTTGTGTGTGTGTTCATATATATGTAAACATGTGCACATAGGTATATATCTATATATATATATATATATATATATATATATATATATATATATATATATATATATATGCAGATATATATGATGTATATATGTGTTCATATATATGTCTACACATGGGTATCTGTATATTTGTGGACATACACGTAGATATATATATATATATATATATATATATATATATATATATATATATATATATATATATATATATATATATATGTAAATATATATATATATATATATATATATATATATATATATATATATATATATATATATATATATATATATATATATATACATAATATATATATATATGTACACATATGCATACCTATATGTGGGGTACATTTAGACATCAGGTCCACAATCTCACAACACCTTCCTGCACAGCTGCACTGTTCTGCCTTGCTACAACACAGACAGGTGCCACATATGGACACAGCCTGACATTAGGGGGATATATGTAGGGCCAGATTGCAGGTAAACTATTACACACCTATGGCAATCCTGCATGCTACAATACAGGTTAATCTGAGTATCCTGCATGAGATGGGCTGTGGAACCCATGTATCCATCATTATGGCATTACTTCCACCAACATCTTTTGGCCACGTAATATACATACTTCCCATTACACAACACACTCTATAATGGCTTACATCTTATCAGTCAGTGCTGCTTTGCACGGTTGATGGGTATGGCCAATTACCCACAGGGACGGACTTTATTGTCCTTAGCAGTTGTTCAGCTGAACATCATTACAACAACAGCACCTGAAGGCACATATAAATCATTCCACATCATCTATCCTATTATTATGGACCATGTACTATGGTCAGTTACATACATATATACTTCACATACCTGTTCTAGGAATGCCGTCTCTTCTGGATGTTTTTTTTTTCTGTCCTTACATGCATACTCTCTCTCACACTCTCTATCTCTCTCACTCTCAGTCTCTCTCCAATAAATGGAATGAGCTGCTTTGCATAGATTGCAGCATGGTATTTGTAGGTGATGCACATGATCAGGTGATGGCCTCTGCACCAGTCAGTGTCCTCCACTTGCTACCTGCATGCAGCATGCTGTGTAGTACTTCCATTTACCACTGTCATGGCAACCAACTACTATAAATCCCTACATCATGAGGGCATGGTCCCTTTACCATTCCTGTATGATGGACATCCTTCCTGTGTGTGGGCAGCAGTGTTACAGACAGCAGGTAGCAATACCTCTTATAGGAGACCCTGCACACTCAGGCCAGTTACATATTTGTAGGAGGTTCCAGAACTACAGACAGAGTGTGAGTAGTGTTGTTGTATACATTGTATAGCACCAGTGTTACAGGGTTTGTGTGTACATACAAATTTTACTTGGAATGCAGTCTGTCTGCATAGCTCTCACTTGTGGGCCTATTCATTTGATGGCCAGAGGTGTGCCTATTATGTTTAGTCTGTTCACCACACAGGTCTTGTGTCAGATATATCCCTGGCAGTGTGTGTGTTGAGTGCTATCAGTACATGGCAACATTCATTTCTGTTTCTAACTTCATATTCCTGACTAAGGGAATGTTTCAGACTATCCTGTAACACCAGCGACTTGCTTAGTGTATGACAGCAGTTTTACACATATGGGACTGTGGTCCAGCCTCTGTCATCCATCTACATACCAGGATTTGTACATATGACATGCTGCTAGGGGTTGTTATGTTGTGGGCTGTGAGTATGTCATGCTGCCATTCCTGCCATCAGTCCACTGCTATTGTGTCCCCCACACATACTGTGGGGTTGGGTCTGTATATGTGTGGGCTTCACCTACATGTGTGCCCTTATGCACTCCAGAGGCCAGTATATGTAAAAGTGGTATATGGCCCTGTATTATTGAGTCTAGCGGTGGATGCTCCATAACTTATCTAGGCTGTTACAACATGTGGGGTATCAGGAGTTAGCTGCCTTAAGGTATCTGGATGTACATTACCATACAATTCACCTTGGGTAAATGCAGGCTTACTGCCTCCTGCCATACAGATTGTTCTGTTTGTCAGTGTGATTGTGATGGTGTCAGTTATGCCTTGTTATGTAACAGATACATCCCATTGTGTCAACTAAGGTCTTTACCCCCCCTAGGGATTGTGTACAGTGTGTAGATAGAGGCTGCTGGACTATACAGCTGCATTACTTACTGTTAATTGATTGGTATCCTGTGGCCCAGTCTGTCTTTACTATTGCACTACTTGAAGGCCTTGGCCTGGACAGCAACATATGTAAACCTTTCAAGCCTACTGCTTCACAGTTGCATTACTCTGTTTATATGTATGTCAGTGTCTAAACAGCTATATGACATGGCATATACAACTGTAATAGTACACAAATAAAGCTTTCCCATGTATGCAACCTGTGTGTGGTGTTATATCCTTTGACCTCTCTGTTGGTATATGTTGCAGGCAACAATTGTCATTTGTATCGGTGGCTCATACAGTGACCTGTTGGTAAGGTGGCAACTGTAAGACATAGTGGCTGTTCCGTATTGTGTGCACCTTCTACATATGTATCTTCCTATACATATTTCTGTGTGTGTATGTGTAGTTACACACACATATATATATATATATATATATATATATATATATATATATATATATGTGTGTGTGTGTGTGTGTGTGTGTGTGTGTATATATATATATATATATATATATATATATATATAAAACTCTGTATCTGCATATATGTGTCTGTGTATATGTATCCTATGAATGTCGATTGCTTCCACATTGTACATTCCCTATGGTAGCCAGACTGTACTGCATAATATGTTACTGATACCAGCCTGGCATCATTCAGGTGGGATGAAGTATTGCTAACATCTTGTGCCCATGTTGTTTCAGGTCCTGGTTATGGGATCTGCAACAGTTGATATTGTATTGCAGGGCAGATGTGTTTGGCTGTGGAGGGGGGGGAGTATCTATACGTACAAGATGTATATTGTTTGGGCCCCCTCAACCCCATTAACACTGCATGTGGACATATATGTTTTTATGTTCCCATTCTTATCTACAGATGTATGTCTGTATATACCTATACATATAGATATAGACATATATATCTATAGATGTATGCATATGTATGTATATATGTATATATATATATATATATATATATATATATATATATATATACGTATATATTTCTATATATGTATCTATATCTACATATATAGATATGTTATTTCTATTTAGATATTAATATATATACAAACATGCATACATCTACATGTTGAAATACATCTCCTGTACTGTTGAATGACTGGGCTGGATGATATGTTTGTGAAAACATCAGGGCTATGTGTATCGGACATGGCTTAGTGGTAAATCACTTTGGCTATGGTGTGCAGAGTCCGTGGTTCGAGCATTGCAAAGGCTGTTTATTTTGTTGCTGAGCAGGACAAGAGTCATTGGATATAGAGATTAAGGCACTTTTAAGGAATTCTAAGCAGGTTTGCATGGGTTTGCGGAGAGGTAAGCAATGCTAACTTCTGGTTACAGTTTCTTATACTGATGTAGCTTTACAATTGCTTAACCTGTGTAGGCATTGCTTACCCCTGTGCAAACAGGCATAAACCCGCTTACTGCAGCTTAAAAGTGCTTAGTCCCACTTACCCCTTGCTAATTTTTTTAAAAGAAAAGAAAAGAAAAAAGGGTTGATAGGACAGTGGTGAAATAGGGGCACAATGAAGGAAAGACAGTGGGGAAAATAGCTAGGGATGTGAGGGAGGGTGTAGGGAAGGTTCATAGCTGCCTATTTCTTCTACAGCAACAATATACGCTGACTTTAGAGGTAGATTTGGATACTCAAACCCCTAAGAGAAGGGTGAGGACAACAATAATATGGTGTGATGCCAATTAGACCAGATTTCATATCCATTGAACAGGTGTGTGAAATGGGCAGCTATGTATGGGGCGATATTTTTTTTTTTTGGGAGCAGATTGTCTTTATTTTTCAGTTTAGAATGGGATGTTGGGGAGGGATAGAAGGTATATTTGGGGAGGTAGGTTGGGTAGGTTAACAGACAAGACAGACGATGCATACAATGGCTTCATTTGACACATGTGGGGGGTAAACACCTTGATGGGGAAGGGTGTTGGGAAATTGGAAACCCATGATCCCACTAGTGGAAACAGTGGGAATGAGATCCCCACCCATGGGCAGTCACCACTGCACCTTCACAGCCCCGAAGGTGGCTGCGCTGGGGGCTGAGTCAGAGAGCCAGGCCGACCCTCTAGTCTTGACATGTAGCCCTCAAGCTGGCGTAGAAGATCTCAAAACTGCTGATCGAGATGAGTGACAGCTTCCTTTCCATGCCTGCTCACTGGGGGATTGAGCCCCATCCCCTGAGGTGGTTCCTTCCAAAGTTGGTGCAGGACCAACAGACAAAGAGGTCCTGGGTTGTGCCCCAGACATGCTGGTGCCCACTGCCATGGCCAGCTGAAGAGGGAGAGGTGGGTCCACTTGGACCCACATTCCCATACATGCTATTGTGTTTTTGGTGTATCAACATATGTGGGTTAGTAATAGTCATCACATTCCAGGGTCAGGTATAATAGTATGCATAGATATTCCCATTAACCCAGACACCAGATATGGAACAGTTGCATAGCAAACAAAACACATGCATGTATGGGACCACAGTGGTAACAACAGCATGCAGGTACATTGATGGCACCATGCCACCAATGTTGGAGTATTTCAACATAAGCACATGCGTAGAAACAGATTTAAATAATTATCAACCAATAGGATATATGTCCCAACATAACAGTGGAGTCATCACATACCAGTTGAGTTGGGTATTTAGTGTATTGTTGGAGATATGGTGGGGGAGAGAAAGATGTCAGTTAACAACTAGTATATTCCTATAGCTCGCATTACTTTCCTAGTCAGTGCTGTTATCTGTACCTTAGAAGTATTACTACACTACCCTATTGTCTTAGTTTGGGCAGTGATATGGCTGTCGTCGAAACTAACTGTTTCTACACATACTCCCAGATTCCAGGATGATGTTATGCACATACCTGTCCATCTCTTTTTGCACAGACTCTGGCCATGTCTTGACCATGCAGGTGAACCAGGACATATGTAATCTATTGCCCTCTTCAACCTTTAGTGACTTACAACACTCTTATACAGGATTTCCTACACAGTTATATTATGTAGCACAGTGTGGGTGACAGTGATCAGTGATACCTTATTAATCAGAGCAACTGCAACACTCCCAATTCCATACAATACTAATGTAAACAGTACCAGTAGAGGGTATCAAGCTTTTATTTCTCGGCACAGTGTTCGTATCCGACGTACCTGTGGGAGCAATGTTTGTTAGCACTACCTGAATTTTGCCACAAAAAGTATCAAATTTCACATTAGTATTATGCACATACATCTCACTCTGTTACTGTACACACTCTGGTCACAGCTTGACAACATGGGGGGTGTAAATGGGACATACATGGCTTATTACTCTCATAAGATTTTGGGGAGTTGCTAGTGTGTTTGTTTTATTCTCATAGATGTGTGACAATCAGTTTTATTTCCTGTTTGCCGCCTAAACATCTGGGATCATCCCACTGACTTCCCAGGGGGACAGGGTGACAGGCAGCAGATATTGGCCCATACACTGGACATTTTGGACTTATCTGTACAGATGTGGGATATGAATCTGTATGCAGCCTACTTCCACTCCCAGGATTCAGACCATGGCTGCATCTGCTGAAACTTTAACACTGCCCATCACAGTTGTGTGTGCTATAAAGATATTGCTGTATATCTCCTATCTGCTTTCTGTCTTATAATTCTCCTCTGGTTTTGCATTCTGACCTTGTATTACAACACTCTTATACAGGATTTCCTAAACAGTTATATTATGTAGCACAGTATGGGTGACAGTGATGACTAATACCCTATTATTCAGAGCAACTGCATCAGTCACAATGCCATACAATACCATAGTAAACAGTACCACTACAGGGTTCATTCTTTTATTTCTGGGCACAGTGTTCATATCTGACAGACCTGTGGGAGCAATGTTTGCTAGCACTACCTAAATGTTGTCACACAAAGTACCAGATTCCACATTACTATTATGCACATACATCTCACTCTGTTACTATACACACTCTGGTCACAGCTTGACAACATAGGGGTATAAAATGTGACATACATGGTTTATTACTCTCATAAGATTTTGGGGAGTTGCTAGTGTGCCAGATTTGTTCTCATAGATGTGTGACAATCACTTATATTTCCTGTTTGCTGCCTATACATCTGGGATCATCCCATTGATTTCCCAGGGGGACAGGTTGACAGGCAGCAGATATGGGCAAATTTACTGGACATTCTGGACATATTTGTACAGTTGTGGGGTATGATTCTGTATGCAAACTACTTCCACTCCCAGGATTCAGACCATGGCTATGGGTGCTAAAAATACAACAGTTCACATCTCAGTTGCAGGTGCTATTCAGATTGTGTTGTCTGTCTTTTCACTGTTTTCTGTCTATGTGTCTCTCATTTGTACTGTGACCTCTGGGGATTACACCAGTCAAACACAGACATTCCTACACATTCTATTTATGTTGCACAGTGTGGATAACAGTGCTTAATACAACAGTACTATTAAGTGATTGCAAATCTACATTACCAAATGATACCAGAGTATACACATGCAGTCCAGCAGTTAGACCTTTATTGTCAGGCTATTATGCTTTTATTTACATACAAACTATATGAGACTCTTCCTGCCATATTCTCTGGTTTATGCAGTACCTGCCTTAATCAATACAGGTTTTATACTGGCAATTAATTTACTAATACTTTTAGATTTATTTCATATGACAGTACATGCAAGAGTATTACTGACTTGCCTCACATTGCAACCTCTCCAGGCGACATCCGTGGGCCTCCTGGTTCATAGCCCACTCACTTGCCACTGTGAAGGACATGGGAGGAATATTTAATCATACCTATCCATAATATTCATGAGCTGGCAATTATTAAATAGGTAGTGGAGTGATACTTGCACACAGTTGGGACCACCCCTGTTGTCCTAGCCTCTTGGATCCACTAATCCAGGAGATCCCGCTTTCACTGCTTCAGGTTGGCATAGTGATGCCTGACATGCTCACCAGTTTGGGGTATTCCAGTGGCACTGGTGAGGTCACAGGCAAGACGATCCCAGGCTTCCACCTTATATTGGGCACCCTAGTACTAGCCCTGCAGCAGTCTCTGCTCATGGTCTTTGACAAGGAGTCCTGACATGACTTTGGACTCCTGAATGCCCCAGCGCTGTGCCCAGAAGTGCACTCGCTCTCCCCTTTCTGCCATGGTGCCTGCAAGAGAAGCTACAACCAGTTATGAGATGTATTCCCACCTGTTGGGTTTAAGTAGGGCCGAATTCTCGCACTTTGCCATGATTGGCCGGTTTTGAAAAGGCTAAGCTATGGGCAAATCTGCTTACCTAAGGTTGGCATTGTTTAAAGGGGTATACCACTAGGCACATTGAGTTAGCTGGCCTACACATTGCTTATACCTCCTAAGCTGGCCTGTGCAATGCTTAGTATTGCTTAAAATGGACTTTGCATTATATTTGCTTTTTGGCATTGATTTATTATTTATTACATCTTATATATATGTCTGGTATCCATGATTCATGCGTACATACACTGTATGGGGTCCTTGTATTTAATAGGGGACTTCAACACTATATTACATTTACACCTCACATCTGGGCTTACTTCAGTACTCCAGTTCACATATTTATGTTATGTAGTAGGTTATATTACATATGACTATATACTGATTCCTTTCACATGTTCAGTTTGATTTTACCATATTGAGGGTTTGTTTGGTGATACCTCAATTTTATGTACTGCTGTGATGGCCTGGTGGTTAACTACTGTGACTATAGTGTATAGGGTCCTGGGTTCAAGACCTGCAAGGCTATTCATTTTGCTGCTGAGCAGAACAGCGGCTGTTGGATACAGAGTGATTAAGGCACTTTTAAGGAGTTGTAAGTGGGTTTGCACGGGTTTGCGTGAAGTTAACACTGCTAACCTCCGGTTAACGATACTTACAGAGAGTTAGTTCAATATTGCTTAAGCTGTGTGCACATTCCTTACCCCCACGCAAACAGGCTTAAACCTGCTTACTAGTGCTTACATATGCTACTCTTGCTTACTACTGCTTATTAGTGCTTACACTTGCTTACTAGTGCTTACTCCCACTTACCACTGCACTAATTTAGATAGTACTGTCTAATGGTTCTTGGGAAGGTAGGGGATTTGTAAGCTATATGGAGTTATCATTCCTTACACATTTTACCTTACATTTGTATCCATGATTCCTGTGTACATATACTGTATAGGGCACATGTGATATCTGTGGACTTTGCAACATTATGACATGGACACCTCACATCTGCATTTAATACAGTACTCTTGTTTACAAATACATGTTATTTAGTAGGTTATGCAGCTAGAATATTGGTCATAATGGGATTTGACATGGAAAATGGAATGTGCTGTAGTAGGACTCCAACCGGGAATGCCTGCTCGTAAGGTGAATGCTCTGCCCACTACACTATTGCTATACTGCTTCATTTGCATATATCTTCCTTGTTATCCTCTTCAGCCATTTAAGCTGCATTAACTGTAGCTAAGCGATGGGCAAACCCATGCACCTATGGTTAGATTTCATCAGTTTCATAAAAAAATGGTATATTTATATTGTGTATTTTCTATTGCTGTTGTACACGTGGGGGGATGTTGCTCGGGGGTATGCAGACACCTATGAGCGGTCTCGCTCATTCTTTTGGGCTTTCTGCTGTTCTTCATTGCAGGGGCATGTATATTCTGAGAGCTCTGCTCTCAGACATGCACCCTGCACTCTTACACGCTGTGTGTAAGATTAGGAGCTCAGGCAGCATGCTTTCATTAATATGCATGGCGCGCTGCCATCCTGCTCCTAAATGGTCACTTCCATGCAGGACTAAGCTAGTCCTGCATGGAAGATTAGTAAATCTGGAGGAATGTTTGCTTTTAATGCAAGGTTTGAAATAATGTAAAAAGAAATGTTCTTTTTCTAAATGCAGAAATGTAACATGCAAGGCTTGAACTGCAAAGTTGAAAATAGATATGGAAAGTACATGTGCTTAGCACACCAGCTAGCTATATGACAGTTGAACACTTGTTAGAGCAATTTCTTAGAAACGTATAAAAACATGCTTAGTTTGGCTTTTCAGTAGATACATGTGGTTTAGAGCCAGTTCATGGAAAAAGTATAAAAACATGTTTAGTTTAGCTTATCACTGAATACATGTGGTTGTGGGCTTAAACTATTACAGTAAATGGCATCTTGTTATGATAAACTGGAGAATACAAAGAAAGAAGTTGTTAAGAAATTTGACATTTCAAAAGGAAATAACAAGGACCTTTGGTGAGTCTCTAGGTGCAGAGATGAAGAAAATAAAATATAGACATACCAACCAATGCAAAGATAATATGAAACAGAAATCAAACATACAAACACACAAATACACTAAATACAACACCTGCTGCTATCCAAAAAATGTATATAAGCTGGACATTGCTTGTTCTTCTTTACAGCCATCTTGATCAAGTGTGCATTGATCCTAGAAATAACACAGTTGTTCATGAGAAGAAAATAATTTTTCTAGCTATATTATACGAGAATTTAAATAACTCAGGCAGTACAACTGCTTGGCAATACATGTTTCTTGTAATAAAGTATTCAACGGATACAGTAGTATGGTGTGAGTCTGTTAGTTTGCCATCTAAATAATTTAACATTGACCAAATTTCAAGTTACTCCAAAGTACTGTCTAGTTAAGTGACTTGCTCAAAAACTGGTCATAAACATGAGGTAAAATCAGAGATGTTCTGAAAAAATGGACCCAAATAAAAGCAGACAACCTTTAATTGCTTAAAAAGTTAAGAGGGCAACAGGTGTTCCATCAACAAGTATTTTATTTACCCTTTGTTAACACAGGGCAGTCCAACTAGGCTAGAGACCCCTTCTTAATGAGGCCAAAGGTGGCATTTGTAGTTCTATGAGAAAGTTGACTGGGGCATCAGAAAATTTCTCCTACTCTTTTTGGTAGGTGCTGTGGGATATTTTATACCCACCTGAGTTACACCAATTCAGGCAGATAGGATTTCAGATTAATGTCACATCTGAAGGACAAGACACCTTATACTGCACTGCCATGTGTGCAATCAATTTACCTTGTATGTAAATAGAACCCACCACCTTCTTCTCAAAAGTAAGTGTACTACCTGTTGTACCACTGACATTGAATATAAAAGGAGGCCTGCCAGTTGCAGTGGAGGATAACGGCTTGTCTTCTAATTGTTAAGGTTTAGGGTTTGACTCTCACCAAGGTTGATTAACTAGACAGTGGCACTATCTGGGACATTACACACCCATAGTTCTTTGTACTCACTCTTTTGGTCTTCTAGATATCCTCTGCTGTGGTTTGACTGACAATCTACTTGTTTGTTCTCCATTCAGGAATAAATCCATTATTGTTGCTGGAGGAAAGAGGAGAGATACTATTAACTTGAATCATTTGTGCTGATGTCCTAGACGAACATTGTATATGCTGCTCAAGTTTTTTTTTTTTTTAGTCTATACACGCTGAGGTTTCTGGGGTGCAGTTGGCCCATCTATGTTTTTGTGAAGTGAGTTTCTGGGGTGCAGTATTTTTTTTCTTAAATGCTAAGGCTAAAGACAGACCTTTATTTCTTTATTAATTTATTTGTTTTATGGACATTTAGACATTTCTGGGGCTGGGAAATTTAGAATGGTATTTTTTTATTATATTTAAAGTGCTAATGCTGAGGCTGAGAACTTAGGATGGTACACCCAGATTACTGGGGCTGAGAATTTAGGATGTTGTATTTTGTTCAATTATATTTAAACTGCTAATGTTAAGGCTGAGAAGTCAGCTAGGACAGACATTTTTTTTTCTTTTATTAAAGCCAGGCTGGACCCCCCCCCAGCCAGCTCTGGGTCCTAAGAAGCTGCGTTAATCACCATGTGTTCAATCCAACTCTGTCTGCGTGCAGGTTTTATGTGTAGTGTTTCTTCAGGTGTCTCAGTGACATAGCGCAGGAGTGTTAAAGTACCCTGAGCTGGAAACCTCGTGCCCACATGGCTGTATATGGAACATGTCATCTGTATGTGCATATGCCACATAGGCAAATATACTGCCTTCATGCAGACATTGTACTATTGTAGCCATTGTACAATCCATGATGTTATACCCCATGAATGTAAAGTATATGTGTACAAAGCAGAGTTAGGCCTGGAGTTACCACTGGTCATCCTGCAGGCATAAATGCAATCACCTGTTAGAAATCCCCTTATATGGATATTTGTATTTGTCATCCCCCAACAAAGCAGATGTACCTCAGTCCAGACAGAGAGTGCCCCACTGCAGAGTAGGAAGGAGATGACCCAAAGTGGAAAACAAACAATGGCAGTAACATCCTATACAGCGATGTCTGATGCAGGCAATACATTTTTTATTCTGCAGAACCCATTAGATTCATTGGTTACAAAGTTAATGCCTTTCTAGAACTGCATGTCTGTCACCTCAAACCTTATACAACTATTTCAGATGCTTTCCATACATGTGTAGTCCATAGGTAGTAGGTAATGTAAAAGTGTATGAACACAGCAGTCAGTAACTACTACCATAGAGGGCTGCTGACAATAAAATCCTCGAGTTTGCTGCTTGGATCCCCACCCACAAACATCAAACAGTACTACACTCACAGCTACTGCAATAATGCTCTCAACATCTACACATTTTGCACTCATAGTACTCACATAGTATACTGCTAATGTCCAATGTGGTTATAGGACACCATACCATTTCTGCAGCATCTGTGAGTTTACTTATCAGCAAATGGAATGCCTCTGAACAATTGCATATCAATATTGGCTGGGGCACATATAGTCCTCTGCTTACAGATTGGAGTATGTTACCTGCATAGTATACCAGGTCACAAACCTAAGATATGTATTTTACTGTTCCTCCTACATCTGCTCCACTCTCCCTGCCACGCAATTCACCTTACCCATGTATTAACAGTCCCCTATGCAGTTGACGCATTGTTGACATTTACAACCATTTCCTTATTCCACTGAAGTATAAAACTATGATATATGTCCTCAAACAACATACTAGTAAAACTGCAGTACAACAGCAAAAATGAAACAATGACTCTTCGCCATTCATTTACCCCTTTGCATGTAGGACTCACTGTGTATCTTCTACACTTCTGCTATACAGCTTCCTAAACAGCAATCTTCACAGAACAATGAGGCAGGCACTGGGCAATATTGCTTTTATCACTCCATTTCCAGGCTGACAGTGTGGTCCGTATCCTAACGAGGCTCACAGAAATTAATGTTCTTGAATTGCAAAGCTATCTTACTGTGCAAACCAGGCAGTTTTGTGAACTCACAGTACTGCTTGCAATGTGCACTGAGCATGTGCGGAAAGATCAATATATAACCTGCAGAGGCACTGAAAAGCAAAAAGTATTAAGAAATATTGGCTCTGGAAATCAATGCACAATGTTTCCATGACACTGTTCACTCCCTAACACTATAATGCCACAATGTGTATTTTTCTCACTAGAGACTGGCTGCACTAACTAGTTACCTGATGAGTACATTAAGCATCAACATTGACATGCATGATCATGATGGGACTATTGTAATTCTCTGGATTGTTACCTGGTGAAGGGTTATGTCTTCCAAGAGCATGGATGGTGTCAGGGCTCCTGTGTGGTGCCCTAAAGAAAGTCAGACCTTTCTAGACTTGCTGCACAGTGAGTTGCACACAAACAACCTGATTGGGGACTTTTATGGGATTCCAAGGTATAAAATGGATACCTGGCGGTTTACCTTTAGAAAGCCGAATCACAGTGGTGCGAATGCTCATATGAGTGACTGGTAACTACGAAAGTGAAAACAGCTATAATTCATAATGTTGAAAAATCAGCAAATCGAAAAACAGATTCGCTGATTTTTGAACATTAATGTCGAATAAAAAATGTAATAAAGTTTAAAGCAGGGGGGCAAGCCCCCCTGCACTCCCCATGTGGAAGGCTGCACCCCCCACACCCCCCTACTTTAATATTCTAACTCCAACCATTTCCTGATCCCCACTATAGGGCAATCCGCCCCAAAATGCTGAATGTGCGGTGAGCGAATGTCAATGTGCATTCTCTCATTGCATATTCGATTCTTTTTCCATTCGGTGTTTGCAAACTTTGCAAACAGTCATTCGAACAATTGCTGTTCGCCCTTGTGCAATGCATACAATTGAAGGTAAACCTGCCTGGCACAGTCCTGCCATGATAGTGACTACTGCCACAGGTATAAGCTTAAGCTACTCTGGTGAGCAGTGTTAGTACCACTTCAGAAATCTGCAGAGGCACCATCCTGACCTTTTGAGCAAATGAGAAGAAAATTTCAGAGAGAGAGAGAGAGAGAGAGAGAGGTATTGAAATGTATTGTAAGTATGCAGGACTGATCACTGCCCTATTATTCTCTTTATGTGTTAATTGGCCCTTAGCATACCTCTCAGCTATCCATATTTTCATATAATGTCCAGATTTTTGTTTCTTATTTTTAGCCTGTTCCTCATATTTGAGATTTTCTGTTAAATCTGAGTACTGAATTCACCAAATAATGAGCGATATTTGAGTTTCAGGCTAATTATCTTCCAGAAAGTACATGGTAATGCAAAACCTTTTATACTAGCAAGTTTCAAAGTTTATAAGAGCAATTTTTAAAATGTGTTCCTATTTCTGGGCCTTTATCCCACCAATATATTTGGCTTTGTCTACATTTCTTATACCAAGATGTTGAGAGGTATAGCCCATAGTGGATATTTAATTGATATGCAGTGTGTTTGTTTTTCTGTTTTTATTTATTTATTTATTTTGGCTAAGGAGGAAATAGTAGGAGATCATTTCTGGTACTAGAGAAGAAAGAAGAACCTCTCCAGGCTCAGGAGCGAGTATGATTGACTGTTGTGGTATTTACTATTTACGCATATGACTCTGTCAGCATTTATGCATATTACTATATCTCAGCTGTATCCACTAGTATAGTTTGTACAGGTATCAATCAAAGAACTCTGCCACAGTTGTTTGCATAATAGAAGAAGCTATAAATATATGATGGTTTGTATATCCACATGCAAAAGCCACGTGTTATTGGAATATACACAGCACTTGTTTGGAGGTAATTGACAAACTGTCTGTGTCTGAACAACATACCCACTGCCTCAGACTGCCTGTCATGCAAGATAGTCACCACATCTGTCACTGTGTACACTGGCCTAGTCCAAGTAAATGCAGGTGGAGAGTGTGTGTGTGTGTGTGTGTGTGTGTGTGTGTGTGTGTGTGTGTGTGTGTGTGTGTGTGTGTGTGTGTGTGTGTGTATGTGTTTGTGTGTGTGTGTGGCGGGGGGATCCAGGTTGGGGAAATGCAGGGGGTGGGGGTCTGTAGGGATTTTAAGGCTGAGGGATCTGTGGTATGAGGGTCTATGCGGTAGTGTTGGGTTTGGGTGATGTTCCGTGGTGATGGTTATATAGGGGCTGTCTGTGGTGGGCAATGGGGGGTGTTGTGTGGGATGGTGTGGGGTTGGAATCTTTTATGGGGACCATTGGTGGCATTTTGCCCATGCATCACTCTGCCATATACCTTGTTGGTGGTACCTTCACCTGTCATATCACTTGCTTTTGTGCTATACCCATTCTGGGTGCCATGGAGCATAAAAATGATCCTATGGTCTTTGCAAAACACCTGCTGAAAGCTCTGTCTGTTGAATTTGATTGTTTCTCTGTCTGTGGTATAGCACAGTGCCCTTATTCGGAACACATGACGTGTCTGACCATGTCACATATAGCATGATGACAGGTCCACCACCCCACCTACACTCCACTTAGTATCAATTCCAACATCCCCGTTTCCACCATTGCAGCTTCCATCTGCACCATCACCCCACCCTACCTATACAGACCATGACACTGAACACCTTCATGCCCATCATACAATAGGGAGATTTAAGTTTATGTTTCTAGGGAGAACTATCTGAGATGGCCTAGTAGCATATCTAGTTGGTGTGTAGTGCATCAGCAGGTACCAGTATGAGTGGTCAACTAAAGAATTCATAGTGCTATGTCATCTTTTCTTTTTTCCTTCCCACACCTTCTATTTGTGTCTCTCCTTTTTTGTTCTTTACTTGATGGTTGTCCTTGTTTGTATCCATTTGTATCCATTTTATTTATTTATTGACATTTGATTACCAAGAAATTCAGACTGCATAATAACCAATTTTTAGCGGTGGCACAAGGAGAAAAATCTCCAAAGTATTACAAAACATTTTAAGAAGAATAATTTTCTAGTCTTTAAAAATAATACAGAAACAGCTACAATTTATATAATTATACCAAATTAGACATACTATGAAAACATTGCTTAAGAATAAATACAAATTATATGAATTAATAGTTAGATAAAAATAGAAATCTATGCTAAGATTTATACTATTTATGTTAAGATTTTATACAACATCTAGCATGGCTTTGCCAGTGATATGACACAGATTCCCACCTCACCATCAGCCTTTGCCTTCTCTCTCCAGCATGTCATCTGCCACCAGGCCTATTTCCCAGTTCAGTGCAGTGGGTAGTGACCTGGTGGCATCCCAAATGGCCTCTGGTGGTGAATTACTGGAGGGGAGTACTATTGTTTCATTCAGTGATATTGCAAAGGTGTCACAATTTGTTACCTGGTGGTAGGAGGTAGAGATGGTGGGGGGTTTGGTGGACTAGTAGCCTGATATCCATATCAGCCATCTGGAGTTGATCTTTGTGCAACCTGCAGAATTGCACCACTTCATGCACTGTCATTGCCATCACCTCATAAAGGGTACAGTTGACAGGGCTGTCATGGTGCTGATTGACATCATCCTGGGACTAGGAAAGGCAGTGTGGTGAAAGGACCAAGATACCCACCCTCACCCTATCCATATTCCTTATCTTCCCCTTCCTTGTGTGTCACCTCCATCACCATTTATTGCCCAATTCCACAACAGAAATTGTCCCACACCATCTGTATGTTAATAACCCAATTATCAGTCACACACCCTTTATTAAAGCAGCTCCCCAACTGGTCTTTGTCTGTGCCTTATGTTTGTTTAGTGTCCCTGTTTGCATACCTTTAACTCCTTTCCATCCTCAGCATTTCCTCAGCACTCTTCCACATTTACCCTTCTTAACAAAACATACAACAAAATATACCCTTTCTCCCCCTCCTCAATCACACTCTTAACTTCCATATGATCTTGTATATACTTCTCTGCTTGGTCTTCTCCCCCTTTTTAGTTTCAAATACTCATCTTTATCCAATTTACAAAAATAAAATCATATATAGACATTGCTTATTGTGGCTTTCAGTCATTCCTGTAGCATCACAAGGTAGAACATAAGCAATTACTTAGGTGTGTGCATGGTACTTACTCACCCCCAATCTTCATGACGTTCCCAGGCACAAGAGCAGAAGCCACTCTCTCACTGCCAGACTGGTCAGTTCTGCAAGCAGATTCTTAAACAGTTGCTGCTTGGTACTCATCTCCATGCTAGTATTTTCTAGAACACCAAAGGAGTAAAGGCAAGTGTTTGAATCCCATGTTGTGTTTTCACATATTGCACACACACACACACACACACACACACACACACACACACACACACACACACACACACACACACACACACACAAACACACACACACACGTAGATAGATAGATAGATAGATAGATAGATAGATAGATAGATAGATAGATAGATAGATAGATAGATAGATAGATATTCCTACTAAGTCCCAGCAGTAGGCACCTCTAGTTTGTGCAAAATGGTGCTATATACACCGTCTTCTTTAATGGTGCATTGTAATGTTACTGATCTCCTCTTTACCATTTTACTCAGCTCATGACTACCTAAGATCCCACTCTGCTTAATTCTAAATTCCTACACAAATCAATTGTTTTTGCTGTTGCAGTTTCTTCTTTATTAATCTAAATCCTAAGCACTGGATGGGATGGAAGGTGAGCCTGCTTGTTTTACTTCTGTCGCCAGCCTTTTAGCCTTAAGTATCTTAAGTCAATGTAGAAATTGTCTTATGTTCATGTAGAATGAACTTATTCTAAACCCAGATTAGTTTGTTTGAGAGAGGTGTATTATTTGCAGGCTTGTCTCTCTCACAAAAAAGTGAGCATCACATGCCTACAGTATAATCATGCTCAAAAAAAAAAAAAAAAAAAAAAAAAAGAAAAAAGAGAGAGTCTGCAAAAGAAAATATGTCCTAAAGCCTCCTATGACCAAAATGAAGATGGGGAAATTTATAAAGGTTCCTACAAGATGTACCCCTCACTTAGATTTCATGGCAAACTTTTAGAATTCAGCCACAGCTGTAACATGTTGCTATGGCACAAAGATATGCAGCACCATTATGGGCTGCCTCTGAGGCCATGCTACATGCTAATGAATCACACCAGGAGTGAGGCATATGCTAATTAGGTATGTGGTCTCTCTCTCTCTCTCTCTCTCTCTCTCTCTCTCCCCCAATGAACTTCCATGGCCGTGCTACATGCTAATGAAGCAGTCTGGTGGAGAGAGACATATGCTGATTAGCCATGTGGTCTCTCTTCCCCAGAACTACCACGAGGAAGGCATCTACATGCAGAGAGGTTATTAATAGAATTGCTCTGCCATGTAGATTAGCATGTCCCCTCATCCACTTTGCAGTAGTGAACATGGCCAAAAGACTGTATTTGACAATCACAGAGGAGGTAAGCACTGGAGACTTTGTCAGTAAGGTAATTATTATTTAAAACAGTAGTTAAAATTACACATTGTGTCTCAGGGGCTCTATGTTTTCAAGTTTCCGTTCGCTTTAGATTGCAACAATGATATGTATAATGAATTTGTTCAGATATTTGATCATCACAGCTTTGAGTTGTTAGAAAAGATTATTAAAATTTAATGAGCGCACTATTAATTCTCTGCTTCATGAAGTAGAGAAACTCAATACCAATACTTAGAAAGACTTAATTTTTGATCAGTGGGAAGGGTATTATAAGAACTTTTTTTTTAATGTAGACAGGAAATGTAACACTGTTTTTTCAGAAAACAACTTGGTAGGGATGCCAAACAATGCATTAATCATGAGGTGTATCCAATCAAAAATAATTATTTAAAAAAAAGTAAAGGAGAGTGCATTTTAGTGATTATGTTAAGAAAGGAGAGGGTGGGAATACATTTTCTAATGGCAGTACAGGTGACTTGGAACAACACAACACCCACACAAGTATTGAACAACTCCAAGATTCCCCTCCCCTCGCAGATTAGAAATATTAGCAACGTGGTACTTAAAGAATGTAGATTCGGGGCGGGATCCACGACAAAACTTCCAAAGATTTTGGAAGTGAGTAGGTGCAAGGGAGTGTATCAGACATTGAGAAGGATGGTGTTGTGTTAAACTACAAGGTGTACAATATTAATAACTGCACCAACTTGTCTATTTCCAAGGAAAATTTTGTACTCTTCCAAAAAGGATTAAAGTTTGTGCTCACGAGGAATTTCAATGCAGTAGAGTTGTTATTGGAATTAAACCTTTTCACTTGGAAGTTGAATTTGATAATTTTCTTTTTGAGGAAAAATCAAATAGGCAATCCCATAACAATGAATGAGAGGATTTTCTAAAGAGAAAAAGTATTTTTAACCTTCAGATGCATCCAACTGTATATTTGTTTGAGAAGGCTGTAACAGAGGATATTTATAAAGTACAAACAGAGTGAAACAAGTATTCCAGTTCTCCAAATTTGAGTAGGAAAGAGAGGGAATCATTTGAATCACTGTGTAATGATTCTTCTATTCAGATTATAAAACCAGATAAGAGCAGGTCATTTTTTATACTTTGGAATATTCCAGCATTATGTCTAACATTTTAAATGACATTTAAACATATTCACTGCCATCCAGGAATGAGGTCACTATAGCCTATCATGGAATAGATTCCTACATAGAAGAATATTTACTTGAGGGAAGAATTACATTAGAGACAGGGTTGGGAGGGTGGTCTAATGGTTAAGGAGTTTGCCTTGCAAATACAAGATTCAGGGTTTGAGTCTCACAAGGGATAATTGTCTAGGCCTACAAGGGCAGTTAGCCTAGTACTAACCTATGAACATATAATGCTTTGAAAGTGGAGAGCCCCATTGTTCCCCACCATATTTGACATACCAAGATACTTAAAAAATTTTAGAACCTCCCTTTAGTCTGATAGTGTCTGCCCAGGGATCAAAAACTTATCTGTTAGCAATTTGTATTGCTCGGTGGTTAGAACCAGTATATTAAGCTGCTCCCCATTTAATTATTGACTCATGGGACTTCTTAGGGAGGTTGAAACAGGAAATTTGGGCAATTTAACCTGCTTACTATAGATGTAATTGATTTATTTACTGTTATTCCTAAAAAGGAAGGATTGGAATCCTTTCACAACAGTATTAACAAATACACTACATTTTCAAATGACAAAGCAGATTTGATAGTTAAATTGATGTCTATGGTTTTGGACAATAATTTTATTTTTTTGAGTGAGAATTGTTGAAGTGAAATAGAGGAATAGCCATGGGAGTGGCATGCCCTCCCATTTATGCCGATATGGTATAACTAGACTGGGAACAGAAATTAATTTTTGAATCTACACATTACAAAAATATTAATTCACACATTAGGTTTTTAGAAGTAGATGCTGTATACAATGTCCAGGATTATTTAAAATCACACCTCCAATTTTTTTAAAATTCACATATAATGCTAACAAAAATATGATTAACTATTTGGATACTCATATTATGCATACTGAAAATAGCTTTATGTCAAAGGTATTTATAAAGCCTACATTTAGCAATACTTACCCGGACATTTCGAGTTTTCACCCTTTGTTTCAAAAGAAAAACTTAGAGTGAAATAACAATGTGTTGGAGGACCTTATCCTTGAGTTGGACAAAGTGGTAAATATTGACTACTGCAGAAAAAATACTTCCAATAAACCACCACAAATGAAGCCAACGTTCTCTTACACTTCTTTAATAAAGTGACACAATACACACCAACTTCTTCATCTAGCACCTCGGCTCAAAAGGCTTTAACAGAATACATCAAACATTCATCCCTTCCCACTATTTATACATCATTGCCCAATTAACTCATTATTAACACTTGAATTAAGAGGTTCTCTTGTTTGATTCTTGGCTGGAGTGCCTTCTGTGTGGAGTCTGCATGTCCTCCTTGCAGTCAAGTGGCATTCGAAAGACATGCGTGAATGTGTGTGCCTTCATTGAAGGCTGGGCGTTGGGCTGGTACCTCGGCACCATAAAAATCTACTGCCAATCATTAGCGGACTGGTTCTGCTGTGGCGACCCCTAACTGGGAAAAGCCAAAAGAAGAACATTAACACTTGAATTAAAAACTTTTCTCTTAAAAGAACAACTTATAAAAAACACTTCCAGTTGCATTCCTTTTTCATTCCATCTGGAATTCTTCTTTTTCTGGCTTTTCCCGGTTAGGGGTCGCCACAGCAGATCACTGTCTGCTCATGATTGGCAGTGTAGTTTCATGGTGTCGAGTTGCCAGCCTGGCGCCCAACCTTCCACAGAAGGCACACACATGCACGCACTCATGCCTATGGCCAATTTAGTGTGTCCAATCCACCTACAGCATGTCTTTGGGAGGAAACCGGAGCACCCGGAGGAAACCCATGCAACCACAGGGAGGACATGCAGACTCCGCACCGAAGGCACCCCAGCGGAGGATTGAACCAGAAAACCTCTTACTGTGAGGCAGCAATGCTAACCGCTGCACCACCGTGATTCCATCTGGAATTAATGTGTTGAATTTTAAAATAAAGATGGATTCTTTCTTTCTTAATTGTTTCTTAACATCATCTATCAACCCATTATCCTTATATATCTGTTCCAAGACTGTAGCTTGTAAACCTGTAACATTACCATCATGTACCTGTAAAAAATGCATAGCTACTGGACTTGTTTTACTTTTCTTTTTCACATCTCTTATAATGTTCCTTTAACCTTTTTGAGAAACTTCTTTTTGTTTCTCCTATATAATATTTCTCACAGGGGCTTTTCAAGGCATAAATTACTCCCTCACTCTTACAATTAAAGTGACCTTGTGTCTCAGACGTTTTTCCATTAATCTGCGGAAACTTATTAACTACATATTGGCATGGTGAACATTTCCCACAGGGAAAGGTACCTATATTTACCAATTCCAATTGTCTACTTTCTGAAGGTAAAATAAACTTTCCTTTCACTATAAAGTCTTTATATTCCTTCCCCTCATATATGAGAGTCTCAATTTTTTATTCCTTAAGAAATATAGTTTGTCATCTTTTTGTAACATATCCCAATAATACTTTGCTACTTTAGCTAGTTGTTTTGAGAATGCTGTATACTTTGACACAAAATACATATATTTTTGATTCACTTCTTCTTCCCTAGTTTCTTTATTTAATTGTAATTTCTTATACACCTTTCCACTTCTTCTTATATTACTTTTTCTTTCATCTTTCGTTTAGCTTCCTTAACCAATCCCTTATCATAACCACTATTTACAAACACTGGAGACTTTTTTTTCCATTTCTTCCTTATACTCATGTTCTTCACTACATAATCTTTCCAGCCTAATGAATTGTCCAAAAGGGACCAGCGCCACTCTATGTGGTGGGTGACAGCTACTGCTGTGTAAAATATAATCAAAATGATCTAATTTTTTGTGGATTTTGGCTTTGATAGTCCTCCCTTTTATTCCTTCCAGTGTTATAACTAAATAATTCACCTTATTTCCTACTTGTAATCCATCAAAACCTATTTTGAATGTATTATTATGTAAACTTTGAACAAAACTTTATACATTTTCTTCACTCCCTTCACAAATAAAAATGAAATCATCTATGTATCGGAAGTATTTTATTACATGTCTAACAAAAAACTCATTGTTATATATGTACATTTTTTTCAAAATACCCCATAAACAAATTGACATGTACATGTTAGCAACATTTACTCCCATAGCTGTACCTCTCAATTGTTTATACAACTGTCCATTGAATTCAAAAATATTATTTTGGAAACAAAACAAAATCAAATCTAATATATAATGTGTACTTGGACTTTCTCCCCAAAAATGTCGAACTGCTTCTAAACCAAATACATGTTCTATACTTGTATAAAGACTGATTACATCCAACACCACAAAGTACCTCTCCTCGCTCCATATTACTTCTTTAGTTTTTTTTTTTTTTATCAAATGAAATGCATCCTGTATATATGAGGGTAAATTAACTACTGATGGTAAGAAGTAATTGTATAAAAAAACAAGAAATATTATGTATGACGTATCCACAGGCTGCAACTGTAAGACATCCCAGAGGGCTACTTAAACTCTTGTGTATTTTGGGAACACAGAAAATATGAGCCATTGTGCATTCTTTACTATCAAACACTTGTTGTATATCATCCATTGAAAAATAATTCAACCTAAATCCCCTGTTCATTAATTCTTTGTATTTCTCTATGGCTTTATAATACACTTCTATATTTATTTTTTCATACACTCCTTCATCATTTACATGTCTATAGCACATTTGCAAATATTGGGAAAAATGTAACATAACTAACTTTCCCCCTTTGTCTGCTGGTTTGAAAACCACATCCGTCCTACGACTTAAATTATTTAAACATTGCCACTCTTCCTTAGTAAGGTTATATTCAGTTCCACTTTTTTTACTACAAAAAGTATTATACTCTTTTTCTGCTACATATTTGAGTGACCTAGAAAAATGTTGAATGGTGACATTCTTGAATGGAGGAATATAATTGCTTTTATATGCCACACATTTTGTGTCAAACCTGTTATACGCATTATATTCCATATCTGACTCACAAGAGTAAAAACTTTCTACTTTACTATCCATATCAACATATTCCCTACAGTCTTGTGAATAAACAATATTCTCTTTGAAATGATTCAACAAATGCAGTTTTCATACAAACTTAAACATTTCTATTTGTAACTCATACAGTCTGGGTAACAATGTTCGAACAAATTTTAAACCTTTGTTAAGAACATTACTTTCTGGGTGAGAAAACGCATACCCTGACAAATTTATTACATAATCAGACACATTTGCACTACAAACATTAGTAAAAGTCCCAGTATTATCAGTAATTGCAGTTCCATTTACCTCATTTGTATTGGCAGGAATTATCCCTATATTCAAGTCCATTCCTTGACCTTTTACAGTTACCCCACTATCCTTGTTGGTTATGAAAATTTTTATTCATATAATGTTCATTTTGAGCTTTGGGTACCTGTGGAAACTCTGGGCAGTCTTCACTATCGTATTGCACTGATGACACTGTGCTTTCCATTGATGATGTAAATCGACATTCTTGCATTTCCTGTTCCCCTTCGAACTTTACTTTACGTTGGTTATTTCATTGCTTAGCAGCTAGTTGAAATGCCTTGTTCTGCTCATAATCCCGCACATCTTGAACCAATTTACATTTTTTCCACTCAACAAGTACTTTTCATGAGCAGAAAGTTTATCATTAATACCTTTGAGAAATTGTTCAAGATTATCCACACTGGTGCACTGTAAAACACTTCTACATAGATTTTGAGTTTTCTCTTTTAGCTTTTGTCTCTTTATCACATCTCTTTCTACCAGTTTGGTAACCCATTCAATGCTGCATTTGTGTGCAGCTGCTACCCATCGTGCATGAAACTGCTTGTCTTCCTCAGCAGACAAGTAAAAAGGTGTAGAATGATTTTTTACTGCTTGCAACCCTCGTGGGGTAATATTTAGCTCAAGATAGACAGAACTCTCCTTAAATATTAACTTTTCTATTTTATCAAACAGTACCTGAGCCTCCTTGGTAGCAGTGACTTTAGATGTTTTTCCCACTGCTGCAAATGGGTTACAATCATGTTTCACTCTTTCTTCTTCCCACCAGGAAAACACATTGTCCCTCTTATCCACTGCATTGCTGTCCTGGCTGTCCGACTAACCCAAATTACCTCATCCTTTTCCAACTGGTATAAGAAACCTCTCAATATTACTGCAGTGGTGGTGCAGCGGTAGCATTGTCGCCTCACAGTTAGACATTGCCCATTCGATCCTCAGTTAGAGCGTCTTCTGTGTGGCGACATGCGTGAACGGGCGTTCCTTCATTGAAGGTTGTGCATTAGGCCCGGCAAGCCAGCACGTAAAACTCTACTGCCAATCATTAGTTGACCGGATTTCCGCTGTGGCAACCCCTAACTGGGAGAAAACCAAAAGACACAAACAAAATAAGAAACCTCTCAATGGACCTTTGCAAAGACTCCACACCCATTTCTCTAAACAAATGTGGTAAAGCAGCAAAAGAACCGTTGGCCATGGAAAATATTGTAGACTACTCCAGAAATAATACTTCCAATAAACCACCATGAATGAAGCCAATGTTCTCTTAATCTTCTTTAGTAAAATGACACAATACACACCAACGTCTTCCTCTAGCACCTTGGCTCAAAAGCCTTTAACAGAGTACATCAAGCACTCATCCTTTCCCACTATTTATACATCATTGCCTATTTAACTCATTATTAACACTTGAATTAAGAACTTTTCTCTTAAAAGAAGAACTTATAAAAAAAAAAACACTTCCAGTTGCATTCCTTGTTCATTCCATCTGTAATTAATGTGTTGAATTTAGGTGACTATAGCCTATCAGGGAATAGATTCCTACATAGAAGAACATTTATTTGAGGGAAGAATTTCATTAGAGACATATAATGCCTTGAAAGTGGAGAACCCCATTGTTCCACACCATATTTGGCATACCCAAGATACATAAAAATATTTTAGAACCTCCCTTTAGTCCAATAGTTTCTGCCTGGGGATCAAAAACTTATTTGCTAACAATTTGTATTGCTCGGTGGTTAGAACCAGTATATTAAGCTGCTCCCCATTTAATTATTGACTCATGGGACTTCTTAGGGAGGTTGAAACAGGAAATTTGGGCAAACAATTTAACCTGTCTTACTATAGATGTAATTAATTTATTTACTGTTATTCCTAAAAAGGAACGGTTGGAATCCTTCCACAATAGTATTAACAAATACACTACATTTTCAAAAGATAAAACAGATCTGATAGTTGAATTGATGTCTACAGTTTTGGACAATAATTTTATTTATTTGAGTGAGAATTGTTGAAGCAAAATAGAGGAATAGCCATGGGAGTGGCATGCACTCCCATTTATGCCAATATGGCATAACTACTCTGGGAACAGAAATTGATTTTTGAAGCTACACATTATAAAAATATTAGTTCACGTGTTAGATTTTTGGAAGTAGATGCTGTATACAATGTCCTGCATTATTTAAATCCCACCTCCAATTTTTTTTAAAATTCACATATAATTTTAACACAAATATGATTAACTATTTGGATACTCTTATTATGCATACTGAACATGGCTTTAAGTCAAAGGTTTTTAGGAAGCTTACATTTAGCAATACTTATCCAGGCTTTTCGAGTTGTCACCCTTTGTTTCAAAAGAAAAACTTAGTGAAATGACAATGTGTATGTGTAACCAGGATGACCTCACATTTAGAGGACCTTTCCTTGAGTTGGACAAGGTGATAAACATGTTTTTATTATGAGGATATCCTTCTTCCCTGGTGAATGAAATCAGACGTAATGTTCAAACGGAGTGGGGGAGTAAATATAAACCAATTTTAAGGACAGGATTGACCGCAGATTTTTTGGCACTTGAAGCGAAGAATTTTGAAAGAGCCCTAGTAATACAATATAGTCCCCAGTCCTTAAAGATCAAGAACATAATCAAGAAGAATTGGAACATTTTTAAACTAATCCCGAGATTTTAAAATTACTGGGCCCTGAACTCCAATTTATCTACAAAACAGGACAGAATGTTAAGAATTTATTTGAAAATGGGCACAATTATAACAGCTATGGTGATTTGAGTAAACCTGGAACTTCCAGATATGGTATGTGTAGTCAGTGTTCCTTTATTTATGAAAAGAAAACACTGCCTTTAGCAAATGATATGTATTATAAGGTAGTATTTAGTAAGGGGAATTATATTTCTAAAGCAGTTATGTATTTAACCAAATGTTTAGGATGCCCAGCATGTTATGTGAGCAAAACAGAGTGTCACCTATGCAAATGTATTTATGAACATAATAATAACATCAGTAAAGGGAATGAAAATAATATATTATTTAAACACTCAATTTCCTATCAGCACTTTACTAAATTTAACTCTGGTATTTTGAAACAAATAAAACCCAATCCATGTGGTGGCAATGTTAAAATATTGCTAGAAAATAAAGAAATGAGATGGCAACTGTGATATAGGGAAATACTGCCAGCCAAGCTATCTGGAATTTTGTAAATAATTCTATTTCATTTGTAAACACTGATATGATTTATACAAAACTGTATGTTATGTACTAAGCTAAGATGTATCCACAGTTTACCCTGCTGAAACATAGAAGATTAACCAGAAAAACATAAGAAAAGTTGAGGTTAAGTTACTTTATAACTGGGCCATAAACAAAAGATGTTATCTCTCAGTTTCAGTGTTCAGTAGCAGACACAATGTCTAGAGCCAGAAGTTTTTGTATTGTCTTGAAAAAGAAATAAATACTAGGTTTGAGATGTGGAGATGTTTTATTGCTTTATGACTTCCTAGCAGCTGCAAAGATCTGAGAGATATGTATTTCTCACATAGATGTTAAATTCTGTTAGTTTCTGTTTAGCCTGGGAATTGAAGTCAGGTGACAAAGAGTGATGTCATCCAAGCTGACCCAGCAGTAATGTTTGATGTTAATCTGGGAACTCTCTCAGAGAGAGGCTGTGCATTTTGTAATTTGTCTTGGACCTAGCAAGAACATCCACTCATCATCATCATCTGTACTTGCTTTGCTTTGTAAGTTCTTAGGACATAGTAATTCTTTTTAGACTCAGAAAGGAATATAGTAAAGATTAGTTTAGATGTTTTCCTTATTATTTGAGACTATCTTACAGTGTTGTTTTAAATATTCCCTGTGATCTTGAACTCTGAAGTTACTGTGTTGATTTACTGAGTATTGCCTTGCTCATTTATTATTTATTATTAAATATATTTAAACCCATCTTTATGGCTGATATCTGTGAGACATATTTAAGCTCTGTGAGTACTTGCATATGTATTTGGTGACACTGTACAGGTCACTCCTAAATAGCCTTGTAAATCTTAGTCAGACTAACATTTGATTATTAGTAACATTAAACAGTAGGATTGGACACCCTTTGGTAAGGGATTTAAAGTAGCTGATAAGAGGTTTTGGTGACAGTGATAACTACCTTATAGTCTGGGCAGAAGGGGAATAGCTAGTAAACATGTGCTAGCCTTTCCCAGGTGTGTGTTTGTGTATAAATCAAATCTCAAAGTATGTGTGTGTGTGTGTGTGTGTGTGTGTGTGTGTGTGTGTGTGTGTGTGTGTGTGTGTGTGTGTGTGTGTGTGTGAGAGAGAGCTACTTGGGCAGGGACACAAAGCACTGGTCGGACAGAGAGGGTGCTGGAGGTTTTGGCTTGGCCACTCAGCTGAGATCTCAACCCTATAGCTGTGCCAGTGGAGACTCTTATTGAGGATCTGGAGAAAGAGGGAGAAACCAGCCCCAGACTGACTGTGGTCTCTGTGTGCTCTTAAGGGAAATTGCACTTTATTGTGTGTGTGTGTGTGTGTGTGTGTGTGTGTGTGTGTGTGTGTGTGTGCGTGTGTGTGTGTATGTGTGTGTGTGTGTGTGTGTGTGTGTGTGTGTGTGTGTGTGTGTGTGTGTGTGTGTGTGTGTGTGTACTTGTCATCCTCCCAATGTGTACATCCCTCAGCTGTTGCCAGAGGTGATGATTGAGGCTCCTTGATTGCTGGGCCAGTGCAGGGGCATCACAGCAACTTAGGATGCAAGCAACATACTTCCCAGGTTTGAATGAGAACACCTCTATTAAGCCAGGTCTACAAATGAGGTCTGGTAAATTTTAATTGTATTTATTAGTTTTTATGCAAGTGGTATACTCTTTTATGATTTTATGCACATCTATTTAATATTCAATATTTAACACTATATGGAACAATTTTATATTTTTATACATATTTTTATATGTAATTTTTACATGGATTTCTTCTAACATGTATTTTTTTCTACATGCATTTCTTAGATAGGGAACTAGCCATTTAAATTTATTTAAGTGCTGTGACATAAAATGTATTTAAATGTTTGTTAGTGATGTTTCTTTCATTCTAAAAAAGTCCTAGTTAAGTGAGGATGAAAATGCTCACTCTGTTGTGTCATTTCCTAAAAACAGACTTTTAAACACTTTTGTGGATCCTTGGAACTGGCTTCCTATGTTACAACTGTTGTTTTTATTAGTTGCTTTTAGTAATGCTGCACTTGCTTTTCAGTTTACATGTACTATATTACTCAGATATATGTGTTCAATGACCCTTTGCACTTTGACAGTTGCAGTGGCTCCCCATTGCCCATAAACTGTGAATACACTGGCATGTGGCCTGGATTGTTGGATGGACTCCACAAAGGGTATCATATATTATTTTTTAATGACGTTCAGCATATGGAGCAGGTCCATTTCTGATAGTCTCATGTAGTCAGAACTTGTGCAGGTTGCAGCATCACATGTTCCTAGGCATGTCCTAAGCTAATGATCACAAGGGCCTTTTTAAGCTTACCCATGCATCCCAAATCTCTGACAAGTTCTGATACCTTTGATAAGTGTAAGCAGGAGCTTGGGAGATTAAATATTTACAAGGAGGGGCCTGGGAGATGAGCCATTTAAATGTTGCCTGTGTCCATTAAAAGCATAGGTGTCAAACCAGGGATGAATTTCATGTTCCCTACCTAATTGTTTAAGTTATACTCAAATTGGGAGTTAGTTTATTATATCCACCTCAAATGAGTGTAATTCACATTCTTCAACATGGCTGTATTGTCATAGCACCTCCTTGACTGCTTTCTGTCAGTTGTTTTGTCCTGCAACTCGTTTAGCACTTTTGTGTTGTCCATTCCATTCTATTCTGTTATTAAAATGTAACCTGTACTCTACCTACACCCACCTGTTCTACTTTCTTTTCCATTGCACATAACTCAATGTATGCATTTGTTGCTGAAAATGACATCAACATTATAGAATCATATGCACACACTTGCAGCTACTCCTTGGGGTGCTTATGCACTGCCATTGTTTACCAGAGCTGCTTGTATTTCAATGTGACTGTGTAGTGGTTTACCATGTACTAGCCATGAGTCTGTGCTGCGGCTGCAATGAGAGGTCCCTAATTGTACACACTGGTCTATGTGATTAGCATTGCTGATCATCATACATGCACTGTAAACAGTGTTGCCTTGGCCATGATCACAGACACAGTGTTTACCAATCCCTAGCAACAATTACTATTTTACTCAGAGGCTGCTAGTTTAGTCATATATTCTTAACTCATTCAGTCCAATGGAGCTCAGGAAGTTTGCATTGTAAATTCCAATGGGCGGAGCCAAAGCCTTTTGAAAGAATCAAATTATGTCTTCACATTTCAAACAAATGTTCCTACCTCTGGAACCATAAGGGCTATGAGAGAACTGCAAATGGCAAACTCTTCAGCACAAACTATTTTTACAGTGGTAGCATTCTTTCGGCTCTAGTTCTTAAACTGAAGTTTATAGGTCACAGTAAACACAGTAACTATTACATTTATAATATTTTGTAAACAACTGACAATATCTCAGCAACCACTCAAGTTATACACATACTGTCACAAACATGTTATTCATTTAGGAGGCTCCAGAATCCACGATAGTCTTAAAAAATACCAAGGAATATGCTGTGCAGAACTGCTTTATTGCAACACACTAGCACTTTCACAGAATGCTTCTTCAGGTGTATAACTAAATGCAAAAAGCTACACCTTAAATAACCAGGCGAAATAATCACATGATACATTCTGTTTAATATTTAAAGGAACCATTAAAATCAACCTTAAAAACATGTATATATACTATTATTGAAGCAATACACTACATAAAAAATATATATACAAATATATATATAAAAGATATATAACAAATTACCATCTACAATAATACTTTAATATAAAAAGAACAAAAACTATCTATGTATAGCCCTTTTACTGAGAACAGGTTTCATGGGCACATGATCATTCAAACCATGTCCATAATTAGCTCTTAACATCACTACAACACATTTTTCCTTCTAATGGTGGAGGTGAAGGAGAGCATTTTCCAGCATTACCAGCAGCACAAAATCCATCTAGATTAACCTCAGATTTTCGGAGAGGGAACCAGCAGTCTCAGGAAGATCAGAGAGAGCAGAGTGAGTGGAAGAGTCAAAAATTTATGTCTGGGAACTTTAACAATCGAGAAGGACATAGTTTCAATGATAACAAGAGAAGCAAATGGTATTAGTGTGACTGTAATGTTGTACAAGATTTTCTTGACAGTTCTGTGTCTTTTGTTTACAAAGATGTGGGTGAAACAATCCATGCAACTACTGCATCTGAGTGTAAAAAATTTCTATTGTTCATAACATTTCTGGTGTGTCTTTATCTGTCGATCAGATGAATGTTTTGAAATATGGTTTTAAATATATACCCACAGTGCTGCCTCGGTTACATGAATTAAAGTGTGATATTTTTAGACTGTGTAGGAAGATACATTTAATATATTTTTTTGCCAATAACCAGTATAAAGAAGGTGATGGTAGTGGGATAGAATCTGATAGTTTAGAGAACAGTTTTTATTCTTGTGTATCTGACCCTGAGGAATGCTTTGATTGTGCAAGTGACTATAATGCCTATAGTTTGTTGAAAACTGATAAATAATGAGTAAAAGTGATTTTATTCCTCCATACCAACATGAACATATAAAGTGTTTTTCCTCAAATGTTGAATTTTGCTGTAGAAAATGCTTTTTGTGATTTTATGCAGTATAAGCGTAAGTTGGTATTTAATTTGAATAAAAAGGAATGGAAGGAACTACAGGCATTAGCGAATAATGAACATCTTATTATTAAACCATCTGATAAAGGTGAAGGAACTGCAGGCATTAGTGAATAATGAACATCCTATTATTAAGCCATCTGATAAAGGTGGTAAGATAGTGGTGATGAATGTTGCTCAGTATTATAAAATGTGTATGACACATCTGGATGATATTAATACTTATGTTAAGAGTAATACAAATAAATATATTAAGGCTATCAATGATTTTGACACCCTTATATTTAAGGGAGTGAGGTTAAAATATTTTTTACAAAATGACAAAGATAAAAAGTTTAATACTGATGACAGTGAGTTGGCTTTATTTTACTGTCTTCAAAAAAATCATAAAAGTGGGGTTGACCCACCTGGTAGGCCTATTGTATTATATAATATATTATAATATTTTTATCTAATATTGGGAAATTTTTGCATGAATATTTATTCCCTTATGTAAAGTTACCTAGTTATATTAGGGGATTTTTTTGGAAAAAATTATCTAAAATACAATGTTGTGCAGATATGTTTTTTATAAGTGTTGATGGTGTTAGTTTGTATACTAACATACAGTGTCAGTTTGGACTAGAAACAGTAAAATATTTTTTGGGTGATAGTCCAGTAACATATTATATTATTGAAATATTGGAATTTTGTCTGAATAACAATTTTTTTATGTTTAATGAACAAATATACAGACAAATCAAGGGCACTGCCATGGGGGCATCTTTTGCACCCATGTATGCCAACCTGTGATGGGTTTGTATGAGTTAGAATGGTTATACCATATAGATTTTTTTTTTAAATTATGTAGTTGGTTATTTTCATTTTATAGATCTTGTTTTTATTTGTAAAGATGGGATATCTTATGATGGTCAGTTTATAGAAGCTATACAACATAATAGATTTGGACTTCCCTTTGATGGCATACAGGTGGGCAAAGATATAACTTTTTTAGACATACATCTGATTTTGGAGGACAGCAATACTTTACATATGTCTGTCCATAGAAAATTTGCTGATAGTAATCAGTATTTGATGGGGACTAGCTGTCATCCAGTTCATACTTTGGTATCTTTGCCCTCTGGGGAATGTATGAGACTTAGACGGCTATGATTGACACGGCTATGACTGACACGGACTTCTTTAAAGAAATTAGTGTGACTAGTGAGATGTTTAGATTGAGGGACTTTAGTGAAGCTAGTATTCAAACAGCTATAGATAAGGTTATTAATGAACAACATAAAGTTGGTACTTATAAATATGGAAGTAAGGGGTATAAGTTAGATGTTAGAAATCCAGAGAAAAGACTAGTTTATTTTGTCTCTACATATAGTGTTTTCAGTGATGTTTTAATAGATATTGTTAAACACTACTGGAATTTTTTGTTTAGATCAATGGACCTAAAAAATTTATTGTCTAGGTCTTTAGGCATTTCATTTCGTAGAGGTAGGAATTTAAAAGATATCTTGGTACACAATAAATTTAAATATCCCACTGAGACACTGCAGTATAGGACCATGCAGAGACTAGGAACTTCACCCTGTGCTCATTGCAATGTTTGTCATTATATTGTTCCAACTTTTAAGTATATAAATGGCCATGTATTTGAGGCTAAAAATACATATAGCTGTAACACTGAAGGTATTATTTATGCGTTGAAATGTCCTTGCAACCTTGTATATATAGGAGAAAGTAAAAGGAAGTTTAAAACTAGACAGCAGGAGCATGTCAGGAATATTATCAATAATAAAGAAGATAGCCCTGTTGCCAGACATTTTATGCTGGTTCACAATTCTAATCCAAATGGGCTACAAACAACTATCTTAGAACATATTATGAAGGGTGTATTTTCTGATGATTTGTATAAAAAGAAGTTGTTATATAAAGTATTTTCATTTTGAAATATGACACTTTATTTCCTCAGGGTCTGAATATGGAATGTAACTGGAGGCTTCTTATCTGATGAGAAAGCAGGATTAAGTATTTTTTAATGTTTATTGATTAATTGGTTTAGGCTAATTGTTTAATTGTTAGATGTATTAGGGTATATACACGGTGTAAGTTATGTGATGTTTTATACTCCTTGAAGGCGGTTGCCGAAGCGCTAGAGATACAATAAACTGGTGTTTTAAGTGGATTTTTCATCTGTGATCTTCAGTTTTATCTTTTCTTTTGGTTCGTGCAATATCATGGAAGTTAGTCACCTACAACATAGTAAGCAGCCATCTACAGAGCTATGAAATTGCATATCTACTCCTCTACATCATGTGGGCATTCAGAGCCCACATAACAAAGAGGCTGTCCCTATCTGAAGATATATGGCCCACCCTGTAAAGGGACAAAATATTTTCTAAGTGAGTCACGTGAATGGCATGCAGATTTACAAAATATATGTGTCATTTGTCCAGGTTATTTATGACAGTGCTCATGTGTCTAGAGATAAATAGGCTATAGACATTATGTGCTTACAATTACAGTGCACTGCATTTCTCACAGATGTTGAAGAGTCTGCAATGTATCCTATTCGGGTTTATTAGTCACAGGTAGGTTTCTAAGGAGCTTTCGAACATGTTTGGCAGTGACCTATTTAAAAATGGTGGGAAAGGGTTATCCTGCATAGTAGACATCTGAAGTTATGGCAGCAGCAACCTTTCTCCATTACATAATCATCACAACAGACATTCACACTTTAGGGTATCCACTAAAGCCAGACTGCTTTTTCCTGACTGCCATGTATGTACTGAAACAATTTGGAGCATTAATTGAATTACTTTGAAACTTTACTTTTTTATTGTTTATGCATTTGAGGAGGTTGGAAATTACTTTTCCACTCTTTTTTAGCCATATCTGTTTTCTCTGTCAAACAGATAACATGGCAGTTGTAGCTTTTATTTTCAATAGCTACACCTGTCTAGACTTATTTCTGTGGGCATTGTTGGATTTGCAATGGGCACACTGATTGTTTTGTGAAATCAGCATGCACTTTTTGAAAATTAATTGCAGTTAATTATTTTGTAGCAAAGAATAACCTTTATATAGCTGAAGAATCTGTTACATTACTGGATGTATACGGTTATATATATAAAAAGGAGTAAGAAATAATAAAAACTGAACTGCAAGTTAGAAAAATTGGTGCTGGTGTCACAAAATTTTGTACTGGCCCAGGGGCCTGCATGCCGAAGCAGATGAAGATGTTGGCAGGTGAAAGAGAAAAAAAGTATGTAATTTCAGGTAAAGGCAGCTATAGGCAGACTTAGATACATGTGCATACATAAAAGTTTCCGACATCGCACAATTCCCGGGGTTGAGGACTATGCCCTTACGTCATGTTTGTGCAATCTCAGCGTTAATATATATTATATATATATATATATATATATATATATATATATATATATATATACATTATATAAATGGGGGGTGTGGAATGGGGTGAACAGGGGACTTGCCACCTGCAAAAACTTTTGTTTTTGTGGGTTTTTTAATTGTACATTTTGCATGCAGTGAGACTATTTCTCTGCCCATGTGTAGTGGCACATCGACGTCAGCAATTTCAATGTTTTTGCAGCAATGTTTTGCATGTTATTGTTGGGTGTATTCTATGTTTCCTACTGTCCATGCACACACACACACACACACACACACACACACACACACACACACACACACACACACACACACATATGTACAGAGAGAGTGAGAGAGAGAAATATATTTGTCTGTTATATTTCATCAAAGATTTTTTGATGAAAGTTTTCTGTCTGTGTATCCCAGATGACTGGAGAATAAGCATTCTAATGCCAGTGTACAACAATAAAGGGGGCATTGTTAACTGTGGACAGTATAAAGGTATCAGACTATTCTCGTACTGCATAAAAAGATCTAGAGACAGCGACTGATAAGTTAATATGTAGCGGTGTAGAAGGTAAGAAAGGGAACGAGCAGTCTGAGACCAGGATGGACACAGCTGACCCTATATTTGCAGTGAAACAGATAGTTCTGATGAAGCTAGAGATGAGTCCAACTGGCATTCCTAGACTTGGAGAAAGCATATAACAAGGTCCCAAGAAACCTGCTCTGGGTAGTCCTGCAACAGTTTGAATTCCCAGAAGCATTGGTAGAATTAGTGCAGACTATGTACAAGGATTCAATTATAAAAGTACAAACAGCAGTTGGACTCACAGAGGTGTTCCCAAGTGGGAGTGGCTGTGCATCAGAGTTCAGCTCTTAGCCCCCTGCTGTTCATACTGGTGATGGAGTACGTTAGTAAATGGGCCAGGAGGGACAGCAACAAATCTGCTTTATGCAGATGATGTGGTATTACAGGCAGACTCTGGCAAGAAATTCAGCAAATGATATGGAAATAGAATGCAAAACCGTAGGCACATGGGATGAAACTGAGTACAGATAAGAGAGCTGTAAGTCATCAAATGGGGGAATCAGAAGAAGCTCAGAACTAAGATAGAATGGAAAGTAGTGGAAGAAGTATCTGAGAGGGGTGGTTGATGACAAGGGAAGACTGAATAAGGAGGTCAAAGTTCTAGAATCAGAGGGGCTGCAGCCAACTGGCACAGAGTGTCAGGGTTTGTGCATGACAGAAGAATGCCAAATAAGCTGAAAAGTAAGGTGTACAAAACAGTGGTGTGACCAGTACTTCTTTATGTTGTACAAACCAGGGCACTGAAGGCAGAGCAGTTGAGGAAGCTAGAAGTGATAGAAATGGATGTGCCTGAGATCAGTGGTAGGATGTACACTGTGTGTGAGAGACAAAGAAATTTAGGACATTGGAGCAGAGATCCAAGGGACTCCAATTGCAGAGAAAAGAAAAGAGACCATATTACAGTTGTCTGAAACATATGCAGGAAATCAGAAGATAACCTGGTGAAGAAGATCTGGGACAGACAGGAAGAAGACAAGGGAAACAATGGCATCCTTCAAAGAACTGGATGGACTGTGTGACTGAAAACCTGTAACAGTCAGACATGACTGTTGAAGAAGGTAGGAGAGTTGCTTCAGTTCCAGAGAGATTGTAACAGTTGATGTGACACTCCACCCCTATGAAGAACATGGGAAAATGGGAAATGGGGGTGATAAGGATACTGAAGAAATGCAGTTGAACAATGTCGGTACCCTGCCACTGAACTGTTAATAAACTGATCATGTTACACTAACTTAAGATCTGATTATTTTGGGAGGGCTGGCCAACAGGACAATTATACTTTACACTTCATTTCAAAGTAATTAATAGGATCTGGTATTAATATTATGCAAATTATTTAAATATTTAAGGTAACGGTTATTGTTTATATAGTTAAAGAAGTTCATCTTCAAAGGATACTGAATCAATCACATGCAAATTGAAGAGAAGAATAACCATATTCATGCAGTTAGTTTTATGTTACATTTGTTACAGTGGAAGCAACCAGGCACCAAACTATATCATACCAGGCTGTTGGGCTTCAGGCTTCAGGTACCTCAAAAGCAATTTGGTGGGGTATAGCACTAGGGACTACTTTTAAATCCATCAGCAACGTAACTGATGCTCAGCATTGCCTTCTTCATGCTGGTCATGTATTTAGCTGCATTTGCTGTCCGGTTTTCTTTACTTCTCTAAGACTGAAAATCAAATTGTGTTAGGAAACTTTCTGTAAACCTGCCACTGATCTACACTTGCAAATTCACCCTTACTTCATTAAGTCTCTTTAAAATATTACACATTTGCCTGAAGATGAAAGAGCAGCCTTAATTTTAGACAAAACTCTGCGGGTTGCATTTACTCATTTATAAGGCATACTGACTGTTCATAAGGATCACCTTTACCTCTTCCTATGCAGTTGAGTATTTCTGTGGTTGTCCTGACTTTGCTTTAACAATTTTGCCTCAATACATACAGATATCTCTTACCCTCAACAACAGATGTGCAAGGCTATAATCTGCTCACACTCTGCAGCTACCCATTCTGACCTGGAGATGATCGGTTTGGTGTCTGCAGTAAGAAGATATTGGCCAGTGCTACCATAACCCATGGGAGACAATGGAAGTTAGGGATGATGCCATGATTAGACCCCTGTTGTCTATAGTTACACACAATACACTGATGTCCATCTCAATGTGGATGTTAAACTAAGTCACTATTAATGCTTTATACTGCAGTGTTATCTATGGCTGGTGGAATGTGCATACCAGTGGTGGTTACATAGGACAACTATCATAAGGAAAGTGAACACAGGCTGTACCATTCATAGTTAGGGTTTCACTGTACCTCACCCCACAACAGGGCCTTCCATACTGCAGAGTCACCCTGGTGGGACAATTCTTATACACACATTTCACAAGCTGAATTCCACCCTTTCTACCTGTAGGCTTTCTAAAACAGCTATGCACACCTATCACAGCAGCCTTGCTGTAGAAGTCTTTAGTGCTCCCCGTCATGAAATTAAATCCTCTATGACTGCAATCTTTACCTCCATTGACCAGAAGATCCACATCCCCTGATTTTGCAGAAGGGCATGCTTCCACAAATCCCTGTACAAATGATAATAGCTCAGACCACCCTCCTTCTTGTATGATGAAACTGGACATGCATGATACACACTGTGACTTGACCCTGGACTACACAACCTAATTTGCAGAGAACATTTCTGTATGTTATTGTTCTGTGGCACCAATTAGCCATTCTGTAAATTTTAGGGCCCATAAAGGTGGGCTATGCATTGTTGCTTCACCTGTGCTGCTATGAACTGTGCAGAGTACCATCTTGGGGTGTGGAGTGCAGTCACTTATTATTGTTCACCTTCATATTCATTAGTGCTATCAATGGAAGATTTTGTGGTGGAGTTTGCAATGGGTCCTGCTTTTGTAACTGAAGAGGGGCCAGATAATGAGAGCTGACCTGTCTGCTTCCTCGAGATTATATTATGTAGTATGCCACATGCTATGAACAGCTGAAAAGCTGTGGCCAGGAATACTGTGGTGCCCTAACACTTGTTTAAGCTGCGGAATCAGCATTTCATCAAGTTGGACACAGTCTACTAGTATCCAGGCTTGGACATGGTTATTGTTAAACTGATATTTGACCATGCTTGACTGATTCCCTATAGATGTCATTTGTCAAGGCTCAAGTGGTGCCCTGCACCATATCCATCATATGCAACTCTTTAAAGACAGAGAGTGAGGAGACAGGCAGAGGTGATATGTGTACATGCAGTCTGAGTTTAGGTACATAGGTGCACAGTTATGCTTGCATTTACCTACTAGGTAGTTCTGTGAGTTGTCGCCATACAAGAAGTGATAATACGGAAGAGTTGCATGGCATACATGGGTTTCGTGGGTACTGCCAAGGTGCTGAGCAGAGAAATGGGAAATAACTCCCAAAGCACTGTACACTACTGGACAGCTGAAGGAATAGTTGTACCACCTGTTGATGTAATAATGTCCATGGAAATCAGGTGGGGTATGCATTACAATCTATAATTCCCAGCATGTCTGGGATGTGCACAATATTATAAAATCCACTCATGGTGGTGGCCCTCTCCTTTGGCATGTTGTGGAAACAGATTTCTACATCCACATGTGACAGTAATTTATTGATGAATATGTTTAGTTTTCTACAGACAGATGTCTTTGATATTCCCAATATGTCCCCTGTTTATCCTTGGAAAGTCCCTGTAGTTGGAATAGCAAGGCCTGCATGCACTTTGGTGTTCAATGGAATAGTAAGTCCACACATTCCTCCATTTCTAGTCTGTGGGCTATACAGCTCAACCAACAGGGATATAATGTCTGTCCATTTGGAAATGTCCCAGGAGCTAGTGGTCCATCAGCCGGCATGATGTTTATCTTTGCTAGTGCAGCTTTCACTGGTGATGCCTGCTGCCACATCATGCCACTGGATAAATACTAGTGGTGCTGATAAGATGTTGCTGCACAATAGTCAATGCTGACTCAATCATCATCTCTAGTTACAACTCTACAATGTCACTGTGCTATTTGGCTTTGAACTCAGACACATTTGGCTGTGTGACTTTGGGCTTGGCAGTTATGAATCATGACCCATTTTTACCAGTTCTCACTTCCATGTTGCTATGCACTCATTAAGTTACACTAGTTCATTTGCACATCATTAAACTTTCAGCTGGATAGCTCTTTATTTACACCATTTAATGCTGTGTATTATAGCACAATGTGGTTCTATGAATCACTATCTAGTTGCACTTTCTCCATTTCTGTGTAGGACCATTCTTCTTACATTGCAGTTGACTAAAGATAGTTGTTATTGTCCTATTGAATAACCATAGATTGGTTTGGCTGTTGTTCTTCATAGAAGATCAATTTGTAAAATTCTTGCAGGGTAAAAAAACAAAACATCCCTCGTGTCAGAGATAGATTGCTGCTGCTAAGTTTTATGTTGCCCAGTATTCAGCATCCTAAAAGATAGAATATGTTTAAAGTTATGGAAAGTAACCTTCCTACATTGGGTACGCATTCTGCCCTAAAAAAATACAGATTGTATCCATTTTGTGGTTTTCTGAGTCCTAGTTGTCATTCCTCTGGGTACTGGTAAATTAAGTTTGTCTTATATTTGCAGATGACGTTTATTTTTCCTTTTTCTTTTTGACATATCTTTTCCATTTGGCTATAATTCTTTGTAGTTGAAAAAAATTTTCTAATTAATATGCAGACACATCTAGCTCGAGTGTAGCAACTTATAATAACTTTTAAAAATGAATTATATTTTATGGTTCCGCAAACGTTAGTGGCAAAACATTAATATCTTTGAAATCTACATTCACTGACTGTAGAATAATAACTTTGGCAAACAGCTCCAACGCATCCTTGTGTACTTCATTTAAGACTTTGTTTTCTATGATAATTAATTTTTAGTCATTATCCTTAATTCATGTATCAGTTATGACAGTAGTAACAGTGTTCACATGTTCATGTTTAAAAGTACATTCATCAAGTTTATTTACTGTGTATAGTTTGTCCCTTTAACCATCTTGAGTTCTGAAAGTGGCCTATATCTAAATACACAGACTGGGTAATGCTTGTCTTTATTCACAACTTTCTACCAAAGACATCTCTCATAACATATTTTTTTAATAAATATGTGTCTTTCCTTGTGTTAGTCAAATGCAACTAATATCATGCTTTGCCATTGTAGATTATATTACTGTACATATATTCTGTATTACCTAGTGTATTACAGTATAAGATCAGTTGATGCGTAACACCTTTATATAAAAAATACAGGTGTGACACTTCGCTTTCTTGCACAGGAACTTACTTCCTAGTTCACACTATGTATCCACAGAAATTACTGAGTTATTTTTGTCCCTGCTTTTTTCTAACATGGAATCCATTATTTCCCACATTTTCTTAGGGGTATGTTCAAAAAATGACTAGCACTTTGATCTAGTGTTTTTTTATTCCTGTTGCTGAAAGGAATGTGGATAGATCAGCATCTCAAAAAAAATTGCAGCTAGTGAAAATAAAAATAGACTCCACTGCTATGATTAACACTTTGCAGAAGCAACAAACGTTTCCGAATACTCTGCTTATACTGGATATTTTTTTCACTACTAAGGAATGTTACGAGAAACCTCTTGTGCAAGTTGCGTGGTCACAATGATGACTGCAGTGTTCAATGCATGCTCTGCTGTATAACGTGCTACTTCACTGGAACGATATGTTCTGTGTCCCCCTGGATAACCGACTCATAATTAGCTGCTTGCAAACTGTTCGGTGTTCTGTAAAACATTAAGCATAGACGAGCATTTGGAAACACACCATATGTTAAGTCACTTTTAATTCCCTTTTGGGTTGTTATGGACACGAAGTACAGCTGAGGCTAGAGGTTAATAAAATCAGATTAACTCAATATTTAGATAATACTCTGAAAGTGATCTCACTAATTGTAAAACTGAAGTTAGTGTTGTTTTTTTCTTAAAGAGGTTCCATTGCTAAAATGAGCCATTGTCCTAGAAAAAGGAATCTTATTTTGAACATGTCATTTAACTTACACATTTGTAACATACATTCAGTTATACAGCATCAGTTGACTACCATGGTTCTGATTAGTCATACTTTGAGGTATTTATTATCAGGTGTATAAACTGCAAAGGCAAACATAAAGTGTATATTTTTTACTGTGCAAGGCTATGGAGCCACAAAAGATACATCCTTGGCTTAAAGTGAGAAATTAAATGCAGATTGCGGACTTGTTAAGCATTCTACAGTCTGTAAGTGAATAATGAAGGATTTAAACTGAGGTTTATTTGATTAGTGACAACTTTAATGTTCTATCCCTGTGAAGAGCAAGAAATGCTATACTTTAAGAGGAGGAAACAAATGAAGTTACAAGCATGTGTTACATGAACATGCAAGTACAAACTGCATAGGGTTTCAAATGTTTTTACCCAGTAAGGAAGGCTTAGATTTTTGCACTAACGTGTTCTGCAGCCTTTATAGCAAGCCTGCAGGTAGCTGGGTCAGCACAGGTGATATGTGCAACATGCAACATATACTAAGCAACCTATTAGCAGGTCTTTCAATGGTCACAATTCATATCAGCATTTGAAGGTGTAAAGCAAAATAACCAAAACAGACAATATTATAATTCCACTGAATGCAATTTATTTATTTATTATTTATTTATTTATTGGCATTTGATCACCAGGAAAGTCCGACTGGGTAGAAACCTTTTTTCAGTGGAGGTCTGTGGAGAAAAGCTTCACGTTATTACAAAACATTTTAAGAACAATAATTTTACAATCCTCAGAAATAAATCAAAAACATCTGCAGTTTAAATAACTATAACAAACTAGACAATATAAATGGATTGGTTAAGAATCAGTACAAGATATATGGCAATCATTTCATATTTAGAGAAATTTTAGACAGTTTGTTGAGAAATTAGTTAAGTTAGTCTAATACAAATAGGATGTGCTATCTGAAGTGAGGGAAAACAGGCTTATGGTATATTTAGAGAGAAAGTCAGCAGCATGGAAGTAAGAAAAGAAGGGAGAGTAAGGGGTTATAAGGAATGAAAAGGTACTTGTTCGCATTTAGGGATCTAGTTTATCCTAGTTTTGGACAAGAACAGGGCCAGATTTAAGCTTGGAAGTCTTTCAGAGTGGTTTTGAAAACTGGGATAGAGGTTATAGACCTCTGACGAAGTCTAATTATTATTACTTAGACAGAAGCGCTCAGTCATATTTTTGTGTAGTTTATTGTTTTAAAGTTGTTATATTAAACGTGCAGTTAAGTCAGCCATTCTATTTTTTTGTTTACTGTCAAGTTCATTGTTTTTTTGATGTTATAAACCTGATGGATACAGGTAAGAAGTTAAACTTTTTCTAGTACAGTTTTCAAAATGATGAGGCTAGCCTTCTAACAGTGGCTCAGGCATGTTGCAGGGAAGGCCAAAGCAAAACTAGAAATCCTGTGTAATTAAAACATTAACTATATCATATTGTTTTTGGTGACATCAGGCTAAATGGTTAATATAACCAAAAATGAATGCATGTATTTTATTGTAAATAAAAGTAAAATAATGGTACACTTAGGCAAATATCAATTATTTCAGATATATGCAAGAGTGTGCGTGTCTGTGTGTGTGTCAGCACATATGTTTGTTACAGTGAAGCATAACTATTTTCTATACAAGGAGGCCCAAACTACTGTTTTTATCTATGGATGGCTCAAGAACTGTGATTTAACAGAGGCTTAGTGTGGCAAACTCTAAGAATGCATGTTCTAGAGACGTTTATATATCTCTTGCTTCATCTGAAACAATAAAGAGAATTAATGATGAGTTGCATTTTAGACTTGTAGTCTTTGTTAACAGGCTCTGAAGAACATGTCTGGGGCAAATCAATCCAAATCAATGTCAACCCTAAGCCACAGAAATCTTTTTCACTGCTTAACAGAACAGTGGTAAAAAAAAAGAAAAAACACTCATAAAAGATATATCATAATTTTCAGTGAGGAATATGAAAAGGTCATGATTTATTGAAGCTTGACAGTATAATTGGCCATCTGGCACTCAGATCACATTGATGATCGCTAGTCACATATTTATTTTCGAACACCTAGCATCTTGCATGCAGCAAGTTATGCATTCTCAGCAACAATTTGATGAGGATCAGTAATTTTACCATAGCATAGCAACTCAAAGCAATTATCTACATGCATATGTATCTGCACAAACAGTAGTAATTGGAATGCTTGATCAGTTGTCAGGAGTGATCTAAGCTTCATGGAAACATAGGCAGCAGAGTCAGGCATCACAGAACTAGCAGAATTATCATTTTTTGTAAATGAAGGGACAGCTAGATATTTTCAGTCTGAATTTCAAGGATGATACACAAAAATGTGGCTTACATATTAATGTATAAAGTTTCATAAAATGATGTAAACTATTGCCAGCTTTGAGAATAAGGCCTTTCTAAATGCTCAGTTCCTTTCTGCTGAAATTTACATGCCCCGGGATTCATGAAACCTAAAACTCCATACAGGAACAGTGTAGCAGCTCCTGCACAGAGTTTGGCCGCAGAGCGATTCAGCAAACAGCTGATCCAATGTGCACGAGCCTGTCTACACTGTTCCTGCATGGAAGACCATGTGGCATGCTAATCACATTATTTTCTGATGAAAACCATATAAATGAGGTGAATTAGTGATTCAGGAAGCTGCCAGGTCTCCGTGCAGGAACAGTGTCAGTGCAGAAATGTGTTCAGTTACTAACTGAATACATTTCTGCAGAAAAGAAAACAGACATATGACAGCACAAATAAAATCATGTATTCACATCTGTAGGCATGCCAATGGCCAAACATACGGCCATTGGCATGAATAAATTTATAATTTTAATAAAAAAATTTTTGTGGCCGATCTCAGCCACGCTCAAACACGATCGTGCCGAACAAAAAATGTAAAAACCCAAGTTTAAAGAAAATCTGCATTTTGCCATTATAGTCTAAGGCATGCAGACTCAAAACAATACCAGGGGACAGTGGTTGTCAAAGGGGAAAGACTTCGTGTCACTGCAGTATCTATGGGCTAAGGCAGTGGGGTATGCAAATGAGGGGAAATTTACTGAATCACAAAATATTCTAAGTCCAAAAACTGCACCTAACCGTGTAGACACCAGAACAGGATTGTGCAGGCAGGAGGCAAAGCTAACATGAAAATGGGGTGTGCCATGCTTGCTGTAAGCACATTGAAGCACTATTGCAAAGGTTTGCACTTAGCTAAGCCCAGCTAAGAAAGGGGGAGTGTCTGAAGCTGTATAACTTTGTTTACTCCAGTTAAACTTGTTTGCATGGCACACACCAGGTCTTAAAATAAAAAAAAAAACACAGGAAATTGCAGCACTCTGTATATGTAAGCAAGGGGGTGTGTCTGAGGCTGTATAGCCTTGTTTACCTTGCCTAAATGGGTGTGCACGGCTTGCACCAGGATTTAAACCACAAAAAAAAAAAATACAGGAAATAGCAAGTGGAACAAGAAAAAAGGGGAAATATCAGAATAGAGGCACTAAAATAGAAGTAATAGAGCTGGCAGGTGGAATGCATCATACTCAGCCAAGCACACTGGCAGCATCTGCAGAACACCACTATAAACTATGCAAACACCTTTCAGTCTGTTTTTTCCAACAAACTCTACACCACTGATGTACACAGACAGGGAAATTTTACCTGACAAAACTAACAAAATGTCGCTCTCATACATCAGTATGTGCAAGAGGTTGAGGGTAGTAAAGAGGACAATGCTGACAACTGCCCCGGACTTATGAGGAGGAGGAGAAGAGTGTCAAAGGCCCAGGGTAACCGACCAGGGGCTACATGATCTGGAGATAGTAGAGCACTACAGGGTGGACAGGGACATACTGCAGCAAATTGTGGAGCTGTGCCAGCCTCGCCAAACATCCAGAACAAACAGAAGGGAACCCATCCCAGTGGATACAAAGGTATATGTAGCTCTAAGGATACTAGCTACAGGTTCATAGGTTCATAGGTTCATACTAGGCTATCTGCCCTAGGGCGTTTATAAGCCTAGCCAGAATGTGTTTGGCTTTCGACACCCATTTTAAATTTATTTTGCTATGCCCTTTTTTGAGGTTAGTATACTGTGCCTCTGTCTAACAGTGACACAGAAGTGATACCCGGGGTAAACCTACGATCTCCCATCCACTCATCAAGATTCCTCTTGAAGAGAGTCAGTGAGGGACTCTGCCTAACCTGGACTGGGATTTTATTCCAGAGTGAAGGAAGCCTCTGGGTTATGAATCTGTCCCTCCAGCATGTCCTATTTATTTCAGTGCTGAGGTTCAAGTCTCTTGAGCGCGTAGCTCGATGGGATTTGGATTTTCTGAGGTGGAGCATGTCCATTTATTTTAGGTTGGACATGGCTTTATACGTCAGGCACAGATCGCCTCTAAACAGGCGGTATGCCACTGAGTAGAGCTGGAGTTTCTTTAACCAGGCAGCATATGGCATCAGTTTGAGCCCTTTGATCCTCTTGGTGAGGTACTTTTGGGGTCTTTCCAGTTGCTGCAGGTGTCTGGTAAGGTACATCCCAAAAGGGGCATTGTACTCAATTATAGGCCTGATGAGGGATGAGTAAAGCGGCACGATGACCTCCCCTGATCTAGATGTGAATCCCTTCATGATTAGGTGGGCTATATAAAATGTTTTTCTAACCACTCTGGCCACGTGGTTGTCAAATGAGAAATTGCTATCAACTTGGGTCCCCAGGTCCCTAATTACTTCTTCTGTACTTAATGGATTACCACCCATGTGGTAATTTGTGGGCACTTTGTTTTTGCCAAAGGGGATGACTATACACTTTTTGGCATTTAGCTTGAGGCCATGGCTCTGGCACCAGTTGTCTGTTTCTATGAGGCCCTTTTGGAGGATGCTTGTGTCAGCTGGAGAGTTGATTATGGCACCCAGTTTGCAGTCATCTGCGAACTTGGTCAGCCACAGTCCTTCCGTGTTGGCCTGTAACTCCGAGAAATATATACCGAACAAGAGAGGTCCCAGGACTGAGCCTTGTGGGACACCACTTGTAACTGGTTTGGAGTCTGACATGGCTCCAGCAATTCTAACTATGTGGGTTCTGTCCTTGAGCCAGTTTGCAATCCATCTAGTGACATAGGGTTTATATTTAAGCTGGTGAGCTTATCTATAATGCCCGAGTGGGGTATTGTATTGAAGGCTTTTGTGAGGTCCAGGTAGGCTGTGTGGACCACCTTCCCTCATCAATGGCCTTGGTGACTGTTTCAAAGAAATCAACCAGGTTTAAGAGGCAGGATCTGCCCTTAACAAAGCCAAACTGGGTAGGATCCAGTGTTTGTAGGTCCCCAATATCTTTATTTATGAGGTCCATGATGATCCTTTCCATAGCTTTGCAGACCAAGCTAGTCAGGCTTATGGGCGATAGTTTCCAGGATCCATTGAGGCACCACCTTTATGGAGTGGGACCACTGTTGCTGCACGCCACTCTTTGGGCACATATCCTGTAGTAAGGCTGAGATTGAACAGTAGTTTTATGTTTGGGTTTAGCTCTTCTTGGAGTTCATGTAGGATGCAGCCCGGGACACCATCTGGTCCCATTGATGCTGTGTTTTTGCTTTGGAGAGGCGGCTCTTACCTGAGCATCTGAGATGTCAGGGGCAGCACTCTGCTGGGATAGATATTTGCCCTTTTGGTGGGGAGTTTGGGCTGAGCCTGTCAGCTAGGATGTTGGCAATGTCTGTGGGTTCAGTGTATTTTTTGTCATTTTGGACTAATTCTGAGCATATCTGGGAATTACCACTCAGGTTCCTAACATAACTAAAGAAAGCCTTGTGATTATCCTTAGTGTCCCGTGCAATTTTTCTCTCAAAGCTGGCCTTAGACAATTTTATGAGTGCCCGTAGTTTTTTGCTAATACTGATCAGTGATGCCTTCCCTTTTTGGGATTTAGCTCTATCATTTAGTAGCTTCCTCCTTCTATTGTATAGTTTGTTTATGGCTGGGGTCCACCAGACAGGACGTCTGCCTTTGGAGGATTGGGTCTTGGTTTTATTTGGGATCACATGATCCATGCATTCCTGAAGGTGTTCATAGAATGCGTTTATAAAGGATTCTGCGGTCTGGGCCGTATTTTCCACAGGCCCGGGGGCTTTGAAGGATTCCAGCTCAGTTTTGAGGAGTGTGAAATTTGCTTTAGAGAAGGTTTTCACTGTGGTTTTCTGGGCAGGGGGTGGGGTCGGGATGTGAATATCCAGTGAGATTAGTTTATGGTCTGATCTTACCAGTGAGGGATACACTTCTGGTCTGGAGCATAGAGTCCCCATGTTGGTGATGATCAGGTCCAGTATGTTTCCCCTCTTGTGGGAGTGGTAACAAGTTGTTCCATAGCATTTGAGTTTATAAATTCTAGGAACCTTTGGGCTAGGGTGTTGGAGCTAGAGTAATGCTCCCAGTCTATGTTTGGGTAGTTGAAGTCGCCCAATATAATGGTGTTTGGAGAGACCTTCATATTTTCCAGTGTTCTCAGAAAGGCCGAGTGGGGTTCCTGGGTTTGGGAGGGTGGTCTGTAGCAGGCTATAAACTGGAAGGCAGTTTTACCCACTGTTAGTTTCACATGGATAGTCTCTGATGTTTCGTGCTTTGCCACCAACCTGGAGGTGTGGGTATCTTTGATGAATATCGATACTCCCCCTCCTTTTGTGGTTCGGTCCAAGTTTTGGGGCCGAAAAGCATGGTATGAGGTATAACCTGGTAGTGCTGGGGTGCTCTCGGGAGCCCTGAACCAGGTTTCTGTTACTGCACAGATATCGATGTTCTCCATGCTAAGGAGAGTTTTGAGTGCGTGCATCTTGAGGTGCATCTTGAGGTGCATCTACAGGTACTTTCCAAAGACCAACTGGGGATATCATGGGGGTCTCACAGGCATCTTCATCCAGGATACTCCACCAGTTCCTGGATGCCATGTGACCACATGCCGAGGAGCACATTAAATTCCCCACCACCCGTGAGGAGAGGACCGGCAATATGCGTCTCTTCCACTTCCACTGTGTAGCAGACTACTCAGAGGTACTGAATGCCATAGACTGCATGCACATCCACATCAAAGCACCACCTGGTGACCTGGCATCCCGTATGGCTATTTAGTGGGGGATGCTGACTATGCACTGGAGCTGTGGATGATGTCATCCATGAAATCCCCACCCACAGACCATTACACAGTGATACCATAGCAGGTCTGGCAGTGGCAGTACGGCTTTGAAAGGTAAGAAATCTGAAACTACAAATGTCTATGCCAGAACAATCTGACTGGTGGTTGATACTGTTATGCCTGTAGTCTGAAAGATAGGGCACACCACTATGCTACATGGGACCAAAATGTTAAGCAAATATCAGTACAGTCTGTGCAGATGTGTATCGTGTACAGTAGCATAACCCCCCCCCCCCACCAGGCCCATAGAAATGCAGTAACATGTTCCTAGACTTAAGCAGCATCCAGCTGTTACCCAGAGTGATGGCATCATAATGCAATGGCCTGCTACAGATGGCCTGCATCTGTTACACCTTTCCTACAGGCCTCTGGCAAAGGGCTATGCCTCACCCACAGTGCCCTTTAGGGAGTAACATGGGGTCCATACCACCAACATAACACAGTCCACAAAATGCAAAGAAAGGCCATGCTGACAACTGCAAGAATCAAACCTGCCAGCCTCAGGGAGACAGAAATTGGAACAAAGCCATGAATAACGGGGTGATGAAGGTCCAAAGAGAAGGACACCTGTGAAATACTGCTCTAATAATGTTCTAAATTTGATGGAATGATTTGTAGTAGCATGGAATGCCTGATGGGTATGAAGTCTGAAACTGCAATGTCAACTGTCAGTAATATCTGACTTCAACCCTGAGTGACTTGCAAAACACTTTTGCTGGAAAACCACACTTCTTTAGGTAACCAACAAGATATATGAGTCATGGATATAGACATTCTGTGATACACTGTGCAGTCGACAGGCAGGGCTAGGAGTTTAACTATGGGAATGCACTCACTGCAGGCAGGCCTAACCCTGGAAGATGGTGACATGTCTGCACCCACAGAACCCTGGGCCACAGCCATGGGGAGTAACACACCACTCCCTGATCACTCATCCTATGCAACATCGTGACCCCAACATGTGGCCATCCAAGCAAAATGAGGTGGGCCATATATATATATATATATATATATATATATATATATATATATATATATGTGTGTGTGTGTGTGTGTGTGTGTGTGTGTGTGTGTGTGTGTGTGTGTGTGTGTGACAAACACACACCTTCAGGCTGGTCAAACAGTCTGACACACACAAGACACTCCAAGTACAGTCAACCATTGTGGAGAGCCCAATGCAAAGTACTGGTAGCTATAGGCAAACACACACACCTTCAGGCTGGTCAAACAGTCTGACACACACAAGACACTCCAAGTATAGTCAACCATTGTGGAGAGCCCAATGCAAAGTACTGGTAGATATAGGCAAACATATCTGCCCAGGACCCCCCCACACACATATCCTATCCCCTACAAATCTATCTGGAGTGTGCCTGTCACCCTGATCCTGTCTCACTTATATTACCCAACTGTGGACTGGAAAACAGACCATGCCAGAACATAAATGCACAGAGGTTCCACCATTGTAATATATCACCGAAGCGCTGGACCATTTCCACAGCACCAGCAGTCAATTGCCTGTAGCCACACCCCTCAACAGGCTGAATTTTGCAAGAATGCGTAGCATTTGTCCCATAAACCTGGTTGTGCATCATCCATCCTGTATTCCTCTGGTAAATCACTGTGATGATCTGAGGAAGTATGTCACGAGGTACTGAAACAATACATGACAGTGTCTAATGGCATATATGACAGATGTCTGCTAAAACAAGCGCTGTAACCCTAACAACTCATACATTACTGAAAGAAATTGTCACATTCATTGTATGGCCCATTGTCCCCACATTATTGATAGGTTATCCCCAGATATCCTGCACCAACAGGTTGAGAGGTATGGCTGTAGCACAAAACAAACTGGACTGGAGTACAACAAACCCTGGAATGGAGTCCCACATGTACTATAGAAAGACACACTGGGCATGCTCATACACTTAGAGAAATGCCAGTAGGATCTAGGAATGAACAAGCCTTCTCCACCCAGTGCACTTCCCATTGTGCCACCTTAGCAGTTCTGAAGATGTCTGTCACCATAGCAGCCACTTTAGTTAGGCCCAACCCCATAAGGATCTAGGAATGAACAAGCCTTCTCCACCCATTGCACTTTCCATTGCTCCACCTTAGCAGTCCTGAAGATGTCTGTCACCATAGAAGTCACTTTTGTTAGGCCCAACCCCATAAGCTTTGTGGTGCATGTGCTAAATGTATAACACTATAGTACAAATAACTAGCTAAGTAGGAGTTCTAATCTCAGTTCTGGTAAGTGAGTGTGTGTGTGTGTGTGTGTGTGTGTGTGTGTGTGTGTGTGTGTGTGTGTGTGTGTGTGTGTGTGTTCACAACTAAAAATGTTTGGGTCCATTCAAATCCAGTACACTTCCCCTTTCCCTACTTTAGCAGTCCTGCAGATATCAGTCATCTTAAAAGTGCCTTCTGTCAAGCTTCAGCTCCATAAGCTCTGTGGCATGTGCGATAACTACATAACATGATAGTACAAATAACTAGTTAGCTAGAAGTTCTAATCTCAGTCCTGGCAAATATAAAAGTGTGTGTGTGTGTGTGTGTGTGTGTTTATGTGTAACAGTTATGTGTGCAAGACTGGAGGAGTTGTGTGTTTGTTTGTTTATAGGTGAAACAGTTTTATGCCATTCCCACCCACGATACTTCACAGTGCCCCAGCTAATCAGTCCAAATGATGTCAGTCCCTTATTAGCAACCTTGGCCAGCTGTCAGCCCTGTAAGCTCAGTAATGCATGTGATAAATGCTTAACATTATAGTACAAATGACTAGTTTGGCAGGGGATCTACTCTTGTATCTGACAAATGTGTGTGGATATGTTTGTAAGTAGAAGTATTTTTATATGTTTCCCACCCACTGCCCTACTTTATCAGTCCTGCTGATGTCATTCCCCATATAGGCACCTTTCACCAACCCTTAGCCCAGTAAGCTCTGTAGTGTGTGGTAACTGTGTAACACTATAGTACAAATCGCTAACTAGGTAGGGGTTCTATTCTCACATCTGGCAAGTGTGTGCCTGTTTGTAGGACAAAGTATTTTGATAAGTTTAACACTCACTGCACTACTTTATCAGTCCTGCTGATGTCATTCCCTTTATAGATTCACAAGTGTGTAGTAGGTAATGGCCCAGGAGCCTTAACAAGCCTAGCCCATAGAAGGGCCCTGCCATTGTGCCACCTGATGTTACGCCCCAGTGCCTTTATCAAGTATAGCCACTGCAGTGATCCTTGGGTTGAACTATTACCCATCCACTCATCAAGATTTCTCTGGAAAAGGGTCGCCTGGGTGCTCTGCATGACATGTATGGGAAGTGTATTCCAGGGCATGTGCAGTCTCTTGGTGAGGGACCTGTCCCACCAGCTTGTTGTGGTGATTGTGGTACTGAGGCAGAGGTCTCTACAGTGTGTGATGTGGATGGATTTATACGTAGCATTTCTAAACCAGCTGGTCCAGACATGGCTTTGTAAGTCAAGCACACATAGCTGCTAATTAGGTAATATGCACAGAGAATAGCTTGGGTCTTCTGAGTCTGTCTGTGTAGGATGTGTGTTTAATGCCCAGGAACCCCATTGTGAGGTACTTTTGTGGCTTCCCCAGCTGTAGCAGGTGTCTAGTGAGGTACATGGCAAATGGGCCATAATACATGGGGAGTGGTCTAATGAAGCAATAGTAGACAGAGATGTATTACCTCTATCTTCCTGGATGCAAAACCCTTGGTAATGCAATGTGCCATATAGAAAGACTTCCTGACCACAGTGGCAATGTGGTGCTTAAAGGAGAAGTTGCTGTCAACCTGTGTCCCCAGATCTCGTATAATGCTTACAGTGTTCATTGGGCTCCCATTGATGTGGAACTTACTGGGAACTGAGTGTCTTACCAAAGGGGATGATAATGCATTTTGTGGTGTTAAGCATCTGGCCATGGTTTCCACACCACTCATTGGTCACAGTGATGCCTTTCTGTAGGGTAGAAGGAAAAAAGCAGGTACTGGCCACCACGCTGAACAGCTTCAAAACTTTTATTTAAAACACAATTAAAATCACAGGAATGAGTGCTTTCAGGACCAAGCCATTCTTCAGATACAAAACTCAAATGAAACTAGTTTTTATATAGCTCTTCAGTTATTCAGTACCACACCCTCCTTTTCTTTAGTGCAGGTCTTAAAGGTATAGCCCCATTTAAACCTGGGGTTTTGTATGCTGCTAGCTCAATGATCCATTTAGTTTCTCATTGATCAAATCACCTCAGTTTTGTTTTTACTTACACATTGTATGACCATAAACTTAAACTTATGATTTTCATACTTAGAAATGCGCTGGAAAAGTGCATTATGTTCATGTTTTAATCTTAAAGAGGACAAATGGTTCAAAATTCTATTTTTCAGCATGCAGTTATTTTTTCCTACATAGAATGAGCTGCAGTCCTGACAGACAGACAGGTAAACAACATTCTTTGTTCTATAATCTGCATACAAATCAAAACAATATTGTTTTCCCTGATACAGGGTGTACATAGGATTCTACCTCCACAATGTACTCACATGCTTTGCAATTTCTGCACTTTCATGTATCTGCACATTGTGTAAAATTGTTCCTACTTTTTTCTGTCTTCCCTTCATGACATAATAAATCCTTCAGATTTGTATTTCTTCTAAAGCCAAAAACTGTTTTTTCTCCCACTACCTTGGCTATTTTTTCATCTGTCAGCAAAACATTCCAATTCTGTTTTATTATATCACATATTCCCCTATGTTATTACTATATGTTAACATTAGCTTCACATTATCCATCTGTGAGGCTCTAGATTGAACAGGTGTTCCATCCTGTTGTCTGTGGGAGAAACAAGGCCTGGACCTATTACTTCTATATTGTTTACTCTTAGTAATAGTATCTTTAACTCTGTTTTCATTGTATCCCCTTTGACAGAGGTTACTCTCTAACTTGTCTATTTCTTGTTCAAAATGTGTATCCTGTGATGTGCATCCTGCATACATATACGTGAAATTCTATCAACCTGCCCTCTTATTATACCATTGAATGTATACCTTGAATGCATGATGTCATAAGATAGCATCCTATTCTTCCAACAGTTTTTTCTGAATAAGTCGTGTCCAAAACTCCATTCTCATCCCTCAGCAATTTTACATCCAAAAAGTCCACAGCTCTACTGGAATACTACACAGTGAATCTAAGGAAGGTGGTCGTAGATTCCAAATATTCAACAAATTTTACCTGGCTGTCTGTCCGGACTGCAGTTCATTCTATGTACGAAAAACTAACTGCAGAATTTTGAACCATTTGTCCTCTGTAAGATTAAAACATGAACATAATGCACTTTTCCAGCGCATTTTTAAGTATGAAAATCATAAGTTTAAGTTTATGGTTATACAATGTGTAAATAAAAACAAAAGGGGGGTGATTTGATTAATGAGACAGAGTTGAATGAAACTAAATGTATCATTGAGCTAGCAGCATACAAAACTCCAGGTTTAAATGGGGCCATACCTTTAAGACCTGCACTAAAGAAAAGGAGGGTGTGGTACTGAATGTTAACTGAAGAGCTATATAAAAACTGTGGTTTCATTTGAGTTTTATATCTGAAGAAGGGCTTGGTCCCAAAAGCGCTCATTCCTGTGTTTTTAATTGTTTTAAATAAAAATGTTGAAGCTGTTCAGCATGGTGGCCAGTACCTGTTTTTTTTCTTCTTTCCTTTGGAATTTTTGTGAACAGGCAGCCTTTGGTGGAGTGTATACAGTTCTTTTTGGTTTGGCCTTTCTGTAGGATGTCTGCATCACTTGTGAAGTTCATGATAGCTCCCAGCTTGCAGTCTTCTGTGAACCTCGTCACCCAGAGTTCCTTTGTGTTAGGCTGGACTCCTGAGAAGTAGATGCTGGGCAGGACACTATCCAGTACTGATCCTTGTGGGTCTCCACTCATGACTGCTTGCCAGTCTGACTTGGAGTATACCACTGTCACACTGTGTGTTCTGTTAACCAATTTGCAAACCACCCACTGAAATAGGAGTTGATGCCTAGTTTGTTGGGTTTACCAATAATCCCTGACTGAGAAATGGTATCAGAAGCCTTGGCCAGATTGAGGTAGGCTGTATGCAGTGCCTTACTGTCATACACAGCCCTGGTGACTCACTGAAAGATGTCAACCAGGTTGAGCAGGATTGATCTGCCATTCACAAATCCAAACTGTGTGGGGTCCAGAGTTAGGAGAGCAACCATATCTTGGTAAATCAGGTCCCTGATGATGCGCTCATACGTGTACATAGTAGACTTATCAGGCTAAGGGTCCAATAATCCCCAGGGTCTGTAGATTCTTCCCCTTTATGGAAAGGAATGACTGTAGCAGTGTGCCATTATGGAAGAACAAAGCCTGATATGAGGCTGTGACTGACCAGGACACAGATATGGTGCCAGGTCTCTTTGTATGTTATGTAGAACAGAGCCACAGATATGTTGGGGTCCCCATAGAAGCTGTATCCTTGCCTGTGGACAATGCAGATCTAACCTGGCCTGCAGTAATGCTGGGTGCCTGGCATTCATCTGCCATTGTGATTGTCCCCTTGGGGGGAGAGAGGGGTAAAGCTGGCAGTGAATGTGTTGGCAAGACTGTGGCCAATATCTGTTGTGTCAGGTTAGGAATCAGCATTGTGCAGTATCTCACAGCACTTGTGGTTATTGCTGTGGAGGTTGTTGATATAACTATCAAAGACATTTGTGATTGTCGTTAGTGTCTGCTGCAAATCTGCCTTCATAGCTGCCTGTAGGTGAATCCATGAGGGATCCCAAGTTTTGTTTGAGGCTAATAAGGAATTCACCAGTCTTGAGATGCCACCGTGTTCTGCAGCAGTGTCCTCCTTAAGTTGTACAGTTTAGTAATGGCAGGGTGCCACCACAATGGTTTCCAGTGTTTGGAGGACAGTGTCTGTGTTCTGTTGGCTATAGCTAGTACCATGCATCCATATACATGTTTGTGCAGTGCATATGTGTATGATGTGACAGTCATGCAGCTATTTCCCATTAGCATGGGTGCAGTGAAGTCATCCACCACTGTTTTTATGACTGCAATGTCAACATTGGAGAGGTTTTGCAAGGTGGTTACCTTTGTGGGGGGGTGTGGATGAGATGTTGAGCCCCATGTTGATTACATCATGTTCAGATCTGACCAGGTAGGGATTGACAACTGTGGTTGAGCAACAGTCCCATATGTAAGTAATCAACAGAGGCCAAGGTTTTTGCATCCTCTACTGGGGGTCAATATGAGCCAGTCCAGGGCATTGGAACTGATGAATTCCATGAAGCGTTGGGCCAGTGTACTGCTGCTTGACTACTTTCCCCAAGTGATGGAGTGGTATTTGAAGTCTCCTACTATGTCAGTGTTGGGTTGGACCTTCATAGATGCCAGGGCGTTGAGGAATGTGCATTAACAGTCTAGGGACATAGCTGGGGGCCGATAGCAGGCTACGGTGTGGATTGCACTATTCCTCAAGTCCTTTTTACTGGAAGTACCTCCGATGCATTATGCTGGGATACTAGTCTGGAGATGTGCATATCAATTATGGATAGAGAGACAACACCACTTGTGGAGTTGTGGTCTATGTTTTGGTGCTAACAGCTGTGGAATGCGTCATAGCCTGTTAGTGCAGGGCTGCTGTCTGCTGCTGTGAAACACCTCTCCGTTACAGCACAAATGTCAATGTTCTCCACACAGAGGAGTACTTTGAGTGACTGCATCTTGACAGTTAGAAGTCTACTGTTGAGCAGAATGACCCTCAGATGACATACATGTCTAGCTGTTACGGTGGTAATTTGATTTAGAACACTGCCTAATAAGGCACTATAGGGGTGGCAAGACACCTACCTTGTACTTGAAAACCCAGGGCTGACAGATTTAGGACATATCTGGCAAGGCATCGAGGTCTGTTAATCATGTTATCCCAAGCAGAGAGATGCTGGATCCCTGAGAATGACACACAACATGTAAGCCAGTGTTGCAGTCAATTATCTGTTGGTAGTACTGCAGCATCATTCTGGGTGATGGCAGTATACTGCTCAAGGCTACTGTCACACCTGCCTGGATCACATAATCTGAGTGTTCAACCATGTCTCTTGTCATGAAGCCCAGTGAGGTGTGCCTCAGATCATTCACACCCACATGGATGATGACAGAGTGATACTTGTAGCTGTCAGGGAGTGGCCTAAATGAGT